>NC_056739.1:1368388492-1368423492 GCF_019279795.1 Protopterus annectens
GGAGGCAGGCTGACCCCCTAGTTGTGTTACACAGCCCTCAAGCTGGAGTAGCAGATGTCCAAACTCTGCGTGGAGCTCACTGGGCACCAGACCCTGGACCTGGAGACAGGTGACAGTGTCCTGTCCACTCCCGCTCCCAGGGGAGGTGAGCTTCATCCCCTGGGGCAGTTCCACCTGAAGGTGGTGCAGGACCAGTGGATGAGGAGGTCCTAGGGTGGGAGAGGTGGGTCCGCTGGGACCGACCTTCCCAAACGTGCTATGGTGTTTCAATTTTACAAAATATGTGGGTTATTAATTGTCAACACATTCCAGGATTAGGTATAACAGCATGCATAGATATTCCCATTAACCCAAAACACCAGATATGGAACAATTGCATAGCAAACAGAACACATGCATATATGGAAACACAATGGCCATTACAACAGCATGCAGGTACATTGATGGCAGCATGTCACCAATGTGGGAGTATTGCTTCATGGCACATGCATAGAAACAAATTTAAATATTTATTAAACAATGGGATATATGTCACAACCATAGATTTAATAGTACACATACCGATTGAGTTGTGTATTTAGTTTATTGTTGCAGATATGCTGGGGGGGGGGGGAGATGTCAATTAACAACTTGTAGATCCCTGTAGTTCTCATTACTTTCCTAGTCAGTGCTGTGATCTGTACCTTACAGGTATTATTACACTACCCTATGGCCTTAGTTTGGACAGTGGTATGGATGTAGACACCTATATACATGAACTTAGTTTTACCTGCAGTATACACCTCTTACCTGGTATACCTGTGGAGGTATTGTTTGTTAGCAGTACCTGACTGTTTCTACACATATTCCCAGATTCTATGTTGGTGTTATGCACATACCTGTCCATCTCTTATTGCAGACACTCTGGGCATGTCTTGACAGCATGCAGATGAAACCAGGACATATTTTGACTATTGCCCTCATAATCCTTTGGTGAGTTGTACAATGACAGGTTTCTTTTCATAGACATTTTCCAAATATTTACAGGCCTGATAGTCAGTTATATGACATTAAATGCTGCCCACATGTCAGAGATTAGCATGCTGATATGCCAGGGGGACAGGGTAACAGCCAGCAGATATGGGCCAATTAACTGGACATTCTGGACAAATCTGCACAGTTGAGGATGTCATTATACATACAGCTTAGTACCACTCCCAGGATTCGAACCATGTCTGTGTCTGCTAAAAATAAAACAGTGTACATTACAGTTGAGTGTGCTACATAGATATTGCAGTGTATCTCTTCTCTGATTTCTGTCTAAGTCTCCAGTGGTTTTACAATCTGACCTTGTAATTACAACACTCTTATACAGGGTTTCCTAGACAGTTTTATTATGTAGCACAGTGTGGATGACAGTGATGAGTAATACCTTATTATTCAGAGAAACTGCACCACTAACAATGCCATACAATACCAGAGTAAACAGTGCCAGCCAGGATTTCAATCTTTTATTTCTAGGCACAGTTTTCATATCTGACAGACCTGTGAGGGGAATGTTTGTTAGCACTACCTGAATGTTGTCACACATATTACCAGATTCCACATTACTATTTTGCACATACGTCTCACTCTGTTACTGCACACACTCTGGTCATAGCTTCACAACATGGGGCTGGAGATGGGACATACTTTGCTTATTACTCTCATAACATTTTGGTGAATTGCTAGAGTGACAGGTTTGTTCTTATAGATATATTTCTGTCAGTTATGATGTCTGACAATCAGTTGTATGTCATTATTTGCTGCCGAAACTTCTGGGATCATCCCACTGATTTGCCAGGGGGACAGGCAGTTTATATGGGTAATTAACAGGATATTCTGGACAAGTCTGTACAGTTGTGGGGTATGATTCTGCATACAGCTTACTACCACTCCCAGGATTCGAACCATGGCTGTGTGTGCTAAAAATACAACAGTTCACGTCTCAGTTGAGTGTGCTATTTGGATTATGTTGTCTAGCCTTTCACTATTTTCTGTCTAAGTCTCTCTCAGTTGTACAGTATGACCTCTTGTGATTACAGCAGTCATATACAGACATTCCTATACATTTTATTTATGTAGCACAGTGTGGGTAACAGTGCTTAATACAACAGTACTATTAAGAGATTGAAACTCTACATTACCATATGATACCAGAGTAAACACAAGCAGTCCAGCAGTTAGACCTTTATTGTCAGGCTGTTAACCTTTTATTTACACACAACCTATATGAGACTCTTCCTGGCATATTGTCTGGTGTATTCAGTACATGCCATACACAATACAGGTTTTATAATAGCAATTAACTTTCTACTACTTTTAGATTTATTTCTTATGACAGTAAATACAAGAATATTTCTAACCTGCCTCTCGACACAACCTCTGCAATCTACAGGCATGGGCTTTCAGGTTCACAGCCCACTTATCTGCCACTGTCAAAGAGATAAGAGGAATATTTATCCATACCTATGCATAATATACATGAGCTGGCAATTATTAAACAGGTAGTAGACTGATGCTTACACATGGCTGGGACATCCCCTGACCACCTAGCCTCTTGGATTCACTGATCCAAGAGCTCCTCTTTCTCTGCTTCAGGTCGGCAGAGTGATGCCTGACCTGCTCACCAGCTTGAGGTATGCCAGTGGCACTGGTGCGGTCATGGGTGAGATGGTCCCAGGATTCTGCTTTATATTGGGAACCCTGGTACTGGCCCTGCAGCAGTCTATGGTCATGGTCTTTAACAAGGAGTCCTGCCAAGACTTTGGACTCCTGGATGCCCCATCATTGTGCCTGAAAGTTCACTCCTTCTCCCACACCAGCCATAGTGCCTATAGGAGGAAGCTGTAACCAGCCATGAGATGTATTCCCACTTGTTGGGTTTAAATAGGGCTGATTTTGTGCACTTTGCCGTGATTGGACAGTTTCAAAAATGCTAAGCTATGGGCAAACCTGCTTACCTAAGGTTGGTATTGCTTAAAGGGGTATAACAATGGGCAAACTGATTTACCTGGTCTACACATTGCTTACACCTAGTAAGCAGGGCTGTGCAATGTTTAGAGTCAATTAATTTTTAATTTACATACTATTTGCTGTTTGGCCTTGATTTATTATTCATTACATGTTGTATATGTGTTTGGTGTCCATGATTCATTTGTATGTACACTGTATGGGGTCTTTGTGTTTATTAGGGGGTTTCAACACTTTATTACAATGACACCTCACATCTGAACTTAATGCAGTACTCCAGTACACATATTTATGTTATGTGCTAGGTTATACAACATAAAACTGTATATAGATTCCTTTCATATGTTAAGTTTGATTTTCCTGTAGTGAGGATCTGTTTGGTGATACCTCAGGCTTATGTACTGCTGTGATGGCTTACTGGTTAACTACTGTGACTATAGTGCACATGGTCCTGTGTTCAAGATCCTACGAGTGCTTTTTATTTTGTTGTTGGGCAGAACAGTGGTTGTTGGATACAGAGTGATTAAGGCACTTTTAAGCAATTGTAAGTGGGTTTGTGTGGGTTTGTGCAAAGGTAAGCAATGCTAATTGCCGGTTAAATATGCTTACAGAGAGTTAGCTTCAGTATTGCTTAACCTGTGTGCGCATTGCTTACCCCCACTCAAATGGGCCTAAACCCACTAACTACTGCTTAAATATGCTTACTCTCCCTTACTACTGCTTAATAGTGCTTACTCTCACTTACCCCAAACTAATTTAGACAGAAATGTAACATGGTTCTTGGGAAAGTGTTGGATTTTTACACTCTATGGATTTATCATTCATTACACATTATACCTTTGATTTGTATCCCTGATTCATGTGTACATATACTGTATGGGGCACTTGTGTTTATCTGCGGATTTTACAACATTATTACAATGACACCTCACATCTGTATTTAATGCAGTACTTCAGTTCACAAATATATGTTATTCAGTAGGTTATACAACAAAAAATATTCTTCATAAAGTGATTTGACATGGAATATACTGGAATGAGACTCGAACTGTGAATGACTGCTTATAAGGTGAATGCTCTGACCATTGCACTATTGCTTCATTTGCACATATCTTGATATTTATCTTCTTTTGCCATTTAAGCTAAAGTATATGTAGCTAAGCAATGGGCAAACCAGCGCACCTATGGTTAAATTTAATCTGTTTGATAAAAAAAATAAATAAATTGTTTATATTATTATATTTTAAATATTGCTCTTATAAACTTGGGGGTATTGCTGGGGGTATGCAACCCCTATGAGCAGTCTCACTCATTGTAATAGCTAAATTGCAGTTCTTGACTGCGGGGGCATGTATATTGTGAGAGCTCTGCTCTCAGACATGCCCCCTGCACACTCGTCCATGCTCCATGTCCATTTAGGAGCTCAGCGAGCATGCCTTCATTACTATGCATGGCGCACTGCCATGCAGCTCCTAAATGGTCAGGAATTTCTTTTGTTTATTAAGCTCTCACATGTTTTTACTATCTGTTCATCTCATTACAATGGTGTACATTGATTTTTGCTATTTTTTTATTTTTTGTAGCAATGCAAACCGGGTTTGGGCTGAATTAAGTTATCTTTGATCACTGTCAAATCCATTACTCACAATTAAATAAATACATCTTTAACTAGTTTGACAAATAGTCAATTTGTATGCAAATTTATATTCAGAGACATATATTTCTGTATTATCAGGATATTCTGCAGGTGAAAAACAATGCAGATTAAACTTCCATTTCCTTAAAAAAATGCATTTAATTAATTATCTATTAACTGGCTTGTTTCACATACTGTGTGACATGTAACACAAGCCATGTGAATGCTTTGCATTGTCATGTGCTGGTATGGGTGTGGTTATGGGTGTAAAATATGTGAACCACCATCTTAAAAACAGATTTCTTTACATTCACAGGTAGACATATCTGATATGGCAAGAAAACTGAAGCGGAAGTTTTCTTAGAAAAAGAATGACATCATGTTACAGGTCACCCATTGTGTCTGGTTCACCTCCAGGTTCACTGGGGAAGCATAGCAGTAAATTGTGATGTATATCCTGGCCCAGATCACCACCACCTCCACTCCCTCATCCAGCATTGAGGGCAGTGCAGGATACCATGGCTGAAGATGTAGACTGGATGTTCATGGTGAGACCAGCTGCACAGCATGCTGTAGGCCTCAACCATATTTGCATATTATAGATTATTCTTATGACTTTCTCCATAAAAGACATGCACGAGGTTTGGGGTATACATGTTAAGTGGACATATCTCCTTCAGGTGTACTATAGCCCATTAGACCTTTGTAGAATTCAGCATCTTCTGCTGGAGCTGAGCTTATACACATCTGCTCATGTTAATTAGAATCTTCCATATCTGTCCAATTACACCACAATGAAGACCTCAACTCTGGCCAGTCTTACTGGCATTCCATTCTACCCAGTCTGTGGGACACATACTCACAGAAAGCATTAGAGAGCACAATCCGCCCACACACACACACACACACACACACACACACACACACACACACACACACACACACATGTACACATTGCCTATTGTTTACAGTAGTCACTGCATACCTCCTCACCTGTACAGATTGTGAATTTTATGCATTTCTGTCAGTATTCTATTATATGGGTAACCTGTGACTGATGCACAATGGGGCCAATTCATGCTTTCTGTAGCAAAACTTTAATATATAATTAATTACACAGTTCACTGTTGTCATGTTTAATCTGGCCAAAGTTGTGAGCCAGCTGCTGCCTCTTAACTAGCTAGGGTCATGGCATATTTTGCCCAATTGCACTGCATTCGACATTTTCAAGGCCTCTTTATCAGGCATCACATCTGTTGCTGAATTCAGGACTACCTTCTATCAAATTTCTGGTCCTCCTCTGCTGTCTCATATCAACATGTTGGATAATAGTGCTGAAACTGCAAATATTTTACTGCATATTTTAGGATCATGCTGCAGAGCATCTTCAGAGACATCTTACATTTGAAACAGGCCACAAGAAATCCAAAGACACATTGTTGGACATCTTCTCTGTCATGTTTTGTGAGATTTCTATTGGTGTCAGTTACCATGGTTCAATAGCATATCTTGCATTACCAAAATGATGTCACTGTCAAAAAAATTATCTATGCAAACTGAGCATGTATGACAACCACAAAGCATTCTATAGCTATGTCAAGAAACTGAATGGCAACACCCAGATCTGCTCTGAGTTACAGCACAATGGCATGAAAATTACAGAACCAACTGATATTGCCAACATCCTGGCAGATAGGTTCAGTGCTAACTTTACCCCCCCTCACTCCCTAAAGGGCCCATATCTATACAGGAAGAATGCAGAGTCCCTGTAATCACAATTGCACAGGTAAAAGCGGCACTCTCTAAAGCCAAAAACACAGCATCCATGGGACCAAACAACATCCCAGGCCGCGTTTTCCATGAACTTCAGAACGAACTGGCTCCCCACTTAAGCACCATGTTCAATAATAGCCTCGCATCAGGCATTGTGCCCACTGAATGGCGCACAGCAACAGTTATCCCACTCCACAATGGGGAGCCTCCACTAATCCGGGGAACTATCGACCTATTAGCTTGACGAGCCTGGTCTGCAAGGCCATGGAACATATCATCTTGGAACTCATAAACAAAGACATTAGTAACCTCCAAACTCTGGATACCACCGAGTTCGGGTTTGTGAAAAGCACATCATGCCTCCTGAACCTGATCAACTGCTTTTGAGGCAGTCACCAAAGCCGTAAATGAGGGTAAGGTGATTCAGACAGCCTATCTTGACCTCGCCAAGGCTTTCAACACTATCCCCAATTCTGGAATTATAGCTAAACTCACTAAACTAGGTATAAATCCCTAAGTCACAAGATGGGTTGCCAACTGGCTCACTGACAGAACCCACACTGTAAAAGTTGCAGACTCCAAATCTGACCTCAAAGCAGTGACAAGTGGAGTACCACAGGGTTCCGTCCTGGGAACTCTGCTGTTTGGTATCTACTTCTCTGAAGTACAGGTTAGCACAGAAGGCCTCTGGCTAATGTAGTTCGCAGATGACTGCAAACTAGGAGCCATAGTCAAGTCACCAAATGATGTGGACGTCCTACAGAAGGGCCTCGCTGAGACAGATGCTTGGTGTCAGAGCCATGGCCTCAAGCTCAATGCCAAAAAGTGCAGTGTCATCTCCTTTGGTATACACTCTGTACACATGAACTACCACATAGGCAGCAATCTACTTAACACCGAATGTGTGATAAGAGACCTTGGGACCCAGGTGGACAGTAGTCTCTCCTTTGAAAGTCACATTGCCACAGTACTCAGGAAGTCCTTCTATGTGGTACACCTCATCATAAAAGGGTTCTCATCCAGGAAAAAATAAATCATTGTTCCCCTCTGCTCGACACTCATTAGACCCATTATAGAGTACAACGCCCCTTTTGGAATGTACCTCACAAGACATCTGCAGCAGCTGGAAAGGCCACAGAAGTACCTCATAAAGGGGATTACTGGCCTCAAACAAATGCCCTACACTGACTGTCTCAAAAAACTCCAGCTTTACTCCATAGCATATCACCTACTCCGAGGTGATCTCTGCTTAACATATAAAGTGATTTCAAACCCAGAGCTGTTGGACATGCTACACCTAAAGAAATCCCAATCCCTCCAAGCTACATGCTCTAGGGACCTAAACCTTGTCATCACAATAAACAGGACATGCTGGAGGGATGGATTCCATTCCCAGAGACTTCCCATACTCTGGAACAGGCTACCCATCTATGTCAAGCAAAGTTCTTCATTAGCACTCTTCAAGAAAAATCTTGATGAGTGGATGGGAAATAGGAAATACACCCTGGGGATCACTTCTGTGTCTCTGCTCGACAGTGACACAGGAAAATAACTTTCTTAGGTTGCGTAAGCCAGGGAATCTTATTGGCTAGGCTTACATAGGTCCTTGGACCGATAGCCTAGTACCTACCTATGAACCTAAGTTGTGGGAGTCATGGACACTGCCTGGTTGACCTGCTAACACATTGTATTTTATAACATGTGCATTGCTTTGCAGACAACCCGACAGTTGTTGGAGTCAAATCTCTTACAGCTGATATACTATTTTCTGTTCCCTATGTGGAGACTTTTATGCAATATGAGTACATTCAATGACTCTATGGATCAAAGGAAAATGAGCTATGTAATAAAATGAACCACATGGTGTTCTTTTTCTGCCGTGTGGTATGCAGAAACTACATATGCTCCTCTACATCCTGTAGGATGGCATCCATAAACTAGTTAAGTATCCCTGTGGCAGATACCTGAGATACACTCACTGTACCCCAGTAGGTTGCTGGAAGGTCCCTGAAGCCAAATGTTTTAAGGCTATGCATACGTTAGTGTCCTAAAAAATGGTGCTCCATGAATCTCAGGAGACTGCATCAGACAGCTCCTGCATGGCACCTCTAACCACATGTTATTAGTCCCCCATGTCTATGTCATGGAGGGTTTGATGTCCTTGATCTGGGCCAGTAATACAGGAGCTTCAATCCTCACCACAGACACCAGTGAGGGATGTTCACTTGGAACAAAGATAGATACGCACAATATTTTCAGCTGCAGCTCTCTGCACCAAGCATAATTTCCCTTACAAGCACACAGAGAACACACTCAGCCTGGGGGCTGGGTTTCCCTCTTTCTCTCTCCAGGCCTCAAATAAAACTCCCCACTAATATAGCTGTAGATCCTCAGCCAAGTGTTCCAAGCCAAGCCCTCCACCACCCTCTCTGTGAAACCAGTACTCTGTGTCCCTTCTCCAAGTAGCTGAGACACATGCACACACACTCTTTGAGATCTGATTTTTGCACACACACACACACACACACACACACACACACACACACACACACACACACACACACACACACACACACACACACACACACACCTGAGAAAGGCTGGCACAGATTTACCAGTTATGCCCCCCTCTGCCAAAACTATAAGGTAGATACTGCCACCAAAACACTCCATAACCAGCTACTCTGATACTGCCACCAAAACACTCCAAAACCTGTACTCTAAGGGTGTTATAAAGGTACCCAATTATACTGAGTAAAATTAATATTATTACAAATAGTTGTGTTGGACCAATGTAGCAAGGCTTTCAGGAGTGGCCACAGTGTCATCAAATAAATATAAGAACTCTCTAAGGTTAAAATATTTTCTAAAAGACCAGCCACAATGTAAATTTTAAATATATTTAAAAATAAATAATAAAAGAACATGAAAATACTAAATATCTATTTATAATAAACACCAGAGTTTCAGCCACAGGAAATACTAGAAATAACACATATGGAAAGGTTCACACAGATACACAGAAATTATACTTAACTAATCTCACTACACATTTCTGACTGACAAAAGAATTACTGTTACCTAGTTCACTTAAGCAACATGAAGTGGGTGAGTGGTCCTTCTTTTGTGAGGTTTCACAAGCAAACTGCCCAGAGAATGCTGTCTCATCTAATATTAAAATGTCATTTCAGTGCTGGATTACAGAATCACATCACACACATCTGGTCACCTGACATCTAGTTCTCACACTATCCCCTTTAATAGAAAATTAGCCAGAATCTAGCACATATGTGTCATCATACACACATATAGAGCTTTGCTAAGATGTGTTATAGCATCTAGAAGGCATAAAACCATTTCAAAACATCCACCCTTCCAGGGTAGCAATTAGTTTTCCCCTTAGGACAATACAGTAGGATTTCTAGTCCTATTTTTCACAGATATGTTGTCTCTGGCTGCCATCAGAACTGTAAGCTACAATCATTATGGCCTAAACCAGGTAATTTAATTTCAGACTATTTTTTCAAAGTTAGCTGCACTGAGATTAACTTCTTTTCTTCCAGTATCCTCTGTTACAATATATTCATTTCAACAGGTACAATACAGTCTGACATACATATGTATTTCTTTTCTGTCCAGCAGGATCCACTGTTGGTACATTTTTAACACAAGCAGATTTACAAATACATTTTCACCACAAGCACCTGTACATATAAGTTTGATATACAAATGACTTATAATTCATTACAAACCTCCAGCTAGCTATGTTAGCATATGTTACACATCCACTGCCCTACTTCTCTTGACATAGCTGGCAAAACCTCACATCATCACATGCACCCCCTCCCCCTTGGAGATTCAAGTCAGTTTCTCAGGTGACCCTGGAGAAATGTGGCTTGAGGGACATGAGTCTGTCTGGGAACACATTAACCCATACCCTGTCTTGACAGCCCATCTGCATTGGTATTACTGGTAATTGCAGGCAGGGAAACTGTGTATTGCCCTCTTTTAGGTAGTGGGGTGACTCATGAAACCCTTTTTAAATCATCTAAACAGACCGAACACCAGAATAGCTTTGTGTATACCTTTTCTGGGGATTCACTGAAGGTCGAGCAGTTAATCACAAAATATTGGCCTATACTTACACATCACGACGATTTCAAACAATTCGTCAAGGAACGCCCCCATTTCATTAGAAAAAGAGACATGAACCTTAAGGGCCTTTTTGAGGGTGAATCTGGTTTTGGTTCTACAAGGGGTTGTTCGAAATTTGGCACGTATAAGTGTGGCTCATGTAAACAATGTCCTTATGTGCTCAACGAAAATTCATTATTTATTCCATCTAGGAGGTTTAGAGTTAAGGCTGAGCATTCTTACAACTGTGGTACTAAAGGGGTCGTCTATTTGGGGTTTTGCACACAGTGCTCCAGTTTTTACGTGGGTAAAACTGAGAGAACACTCAGAAGAAGGATATATGAGCACCTCTATGATGTTTCTAAGAAGAAGGAAAACAATGCTTTTTATAAACATCTTGGTTCATGCCCCAATATGCAACTTAAGTTTTTTATATTAGATCAAGTCTTGCAGGATAGTAGAGGGGGTGAGTGGGAGGCCCGATTGGAATATAAGGAATTATGGTGGCAGCTTAAATTAAATGCAACTAAACCCCCTGGTTTGAATGACAGTGTTAGCATCATGAGTGTTTTAAAACTGAGGAGGGCTAAGTTATGATGTTTATTTCTTGGTAGTTGTGTTTATTTGAACAACATGGACAACGTCTTGTTTTGAACAATTTTTTAACTACTGCTTATTCTGTACTTAATGGGCAGTAATTTTTAAACACAACTTTTGAATGGTTTTTTAGGCACATATGAATTTTTTATAATTTTTAATGTTATCTTAAGATATTACAAGTTTGGCTGGTCATGTTGATGTACTTGTTTTAATTTTGACAGCATTGAAAAGCAACTTATTAAGCCTCTAACATAACCTGGTGGCTTGCTAGTTTTAATGGCTAATTAGCATATTTTATTAATTGGAGTTCTAGTCACATGATTTGGTCTAGAAGCTATTTAAGCACTGAAGTTTTAATGATGGTTCATCTTGATAAAGCCTGGTATGACTCCAGGTGAAAGTGCTTGATGTAATATTCTACTTTTTAATTTTTTGTTCTTTATTAAAGTAAATTTTGATTCAAGACAAGTTGGACTGTTCCTTTCCTTTCAAGCCTTCGGATATTTTACTTTGTTCTTGGTTTGGATCTGCTTTGTTTTGGCGTTTGTTGGTATTACTGGTCCCACTACTGTACTGCACTGTCATCTCATGCCTAAAACCCTAAGTTCCACCTTAATAATTTGGCAATTTGCTGGCTGGGTCGATGCAGCCATAGATCATCCTCAGACTCCTCATGCCTCCCACTGCAAATACTTAGCACAAGGGCCTCCCTCTCATGGTAAGGTTTCATCAAGTTAACATGGTAGAGTTTGTGCTACTGCCTCCTGCTTAGCAGGTTTACCATGTAGTTAACATCATTGACCTTTCTTACCACTTCAAAGGGTCCTTCCCAAACTGTCTGCAGCTTATTATATCTGTCAGAAATGAACACCATACCCTGCTGTTTCACAGCATACTTTCAGGCTCAGGCATTGCTGTAATACCAGACCTTTTTCTGCTGTTGTTCTCCTGCCAGGTTTCTTGGGCCAAGCCCATGAGCTTTCTAAGCTTTGTCCTGAGGTTTAGGATATATACCATAACAGACTCTTTGTGGGATTCACTCTCACCCTCCTACTCATCACAAATCAAATCTAAAGGCCCCTTCACTCTATGCCCAAACAGCAACTCAAAGGGTGAAAAAATATGGATTCCTGGGGTACCTCTCTGTATGGAAACAGCAGATGTGGCAAATATTTGTCCCACTCTCTCTCTTAAACTGGTCTGCAAATGCCCAAAGCTTGGTCTTTAGTGTAGAGTTTAATCTTTCCACAAAACCATTAGTCTGGGGATGGTAGGGGTGGTCTTTAGGTGATTCACCCCACAGTGCTCCCACAGACAGGCCAGCAGATTTGACATGAAATTGTATCTCTGTCTGTCAGTATTTCTCTCAGGAAACCTACCCTGCTGAAAACCTTGAACAAAGCATTTGCCACCTTCTCTGCCTCAGTGGAAGACAGAACCATCACCTCAGGGTATTTAGTAGTATAATCTACTACCACAAGGGTATACTTCTTCCCTGTGGAACTTGGAGTTCTCAGAAGTCCCACAATATCCATAGCTACCCTCTGAAACAGGTCCTCCATCACAGGCAAAGGTATCAAAGGTGCTTTGACATTTTCTCCTGCCTTGCCTAATTTTTGGCACTGCTCACAGGTCCTGCAGTACCCTATTACATCCCTTGCAATCCCAGGGAAATAAAAGTTCTCCATACTCATCTTTTGGTATGCTTTATGCACATATGACCTGCAAAAGGAATGTCATAGATTATGACTAGAAGTGCCAGACAGTAAGCTCTAGGCACTACCAACTACTGTACTACTTCACCCTCTAGCCTTCCCTCAGGGGTTCACTCCCTATATGTAACTCTTTGTCCCAATGTACAGACTTTCCATTTCCTTGAGTATCAGGTGCTTCCCTAGCTACCTCCCTTAATCCTCTTAGTGTAGGGTCCAAGAGCTGAGTCTGTCTCAACTCTACCTTTGTGACCCTTCCCAGCTCCCCTTCCACAGGAAGTATGATATCTTCTGTCAGTAATGCCTCACTGTCAGCCTGGGTACTACGACTCACCTCTGCCCTTGCAGTCGCTCTGTCCAAGGGAATATCAGTACCTACTAGCAGCTGTGGCTCACCTTCAAACTCATTGTTACAGGGTAGCTCCCTCTCTAAAATAGCTACCTCACCAGCCCTGGGTTCAGGTGTAGGGTCTGTCTGGGTTTCTCCCAGGCTACCAGCCCCACATGCCTATCTCCAAACCTGACTGCATGTAACTGCATGCACACAAGGTACTACATTAACAAAATCATTCCTTATCAAGACATCTGCAGGGATATCATCAAACACACCTACATACTTGCTTCCTTTTCCATCCTCCCAGTCAAGATGAACCCTGGCCAAAGACATTTTGAATGGGGTCCCTCCTAAAGCTCTGACTGGAGTGGACTTCACAAGCTAGTACTGCTCATCTTTAACCACTGCAGACTTCACAATGGTTATGTAAGAGGTTGTGTCTCTATTAGCAGTGGCCTGTTTTTCATCCACTAAGATAGTGTATAAACTCCGGTGATAGCCTGCTACCCCTGTTGTCTCCACAGAGCTTACCACCGACATACTGTTATTCCCACTTGCTGGCTCTTCCACCTTTTGTTCCCCACCTTTATTTCATGGACATCTGTATGCTACATGGTCCCACTGGTTAAATTTTAAACACCTAACCATTGATCCTGGCCAGGTACCTGAACTAGTGGCTTCTCCTGTTACTGGTGGACTCTGTTAGGTTGATTTAGGCTGCCTTATATCCATTTGCAGCATTGGGTATATCCTTGTGCAGTGATGCCTTGCTTGCTAAGTAGATATCACCTTTTCTCCCCAGCTCATCTGCAGAGTTACACCCCTGGTCTGCCAACCAGATGCTCATGTCCTCAGACAAAGTGCTAAAAGCTTGTTCCCTCACCAAAAGTTCTGACAGCCTTTCAAAATTGGTGATCTGACACTCACTTACCCACCTATGAAAATAAATGCTTAACTCAGCAATATAATCACATATACTTTCATTTGCCTTGTGTCTATGCTCACAAAACTTTTTTTCTGTAAGCTTCATGTGTTAACGTAAAGCATTCCAAATGCATTGTTTAATGTTATCATAGTTTAAGCAATCAGTATCAGACAATATACAGTAGAAACAGCAGTTGCAGCTTTACCATGGAGTAAGGGGGTCAGGAACTGTATCCAGAGCCCTTGGTCAACATTATACTATTTACATGCTCTTTCAAATATATAAATAAAGCTATCAAAATTATTACCCTCTATAAACTGTGAAAGAAATTTACTGACCTTTATTGCTTTTGGGTTTGAGTTATTCCCTTCTCCATTACCATCAAGTTTCTGACAAAGAGCCAGCATCTACCTCTCATGTTGATGCTGCTTCTCATTGTCAGTCTCTAAGCACCACAGTCTTTCATTTTCTTTGGCCTCCAGACACTGCAATGTCTCATTTTTTTGGCATCTAAACACTGCGGTCTCTCTGCCAATTCTAATTCCAACGTTTGACCTCCAGTTCAAGTGTTTTTAACCCCAAACAGATTTTTAAGTCCTCTGAGGAAAAGCTGAACTGTCCTGTTTCTGAGGGTTGCATATCCCAATTAATAAACAAGTTGTCTTCTTGATTGCTGGTCTGGGCTACAGCTGCTCCTAAGGCTGAAATAGTTTCTTCTTTAGTCAGGTTCACATGCAACAGTCCTTTGGCTTTGCACACCTTGGCCAACTGGTTCTTTGTCAGCTTGCCATAATCCTCTGCTGACATCTTTGCCTGCTTTCCCTGACTAAACTAAATGAAAAAAATAAATAAACCTGTTCTGAAAATGAAACTATATGTTTACCTTGTGGCTGTTGAGAGTACAGAAACATTCAGTGACAACTGCATGCAGGCTACAGAAATTCAATTGATATCCACACTGCTGTTCACCAATATGTGATGCCCCTGCTCTGGGTCAGTAATCCATGAGCCTCGATCCTCACCATGGTCACCAATGAGCGATGTTCACTTGGAACAAAAGTTAGATACACATAGTATTTTCAGATGCAGCTCTCTGCAATAAGCGCAGTTTCTCTTAAGAGCACACAGGGAACACACTCAGACTGGTGGCCAGGCTCCAAATAAGACTCCCCACTGAAAAATATGTAGAGTTGAGTCCTCAGCTGAGTGTTGCCCTAGTCCTCCTCCACCCTCTCTGTGGTACCAGTGCTTTGTGTTCCTGCTCCGAATAGCTGACAAACACACTCACTGAGATTTGATTTTCACACACACACACACACAGACACACACCTGGGAAAGGCTGGCACAGATTTACCAGCTATGCCCCCTCTGCCCAGACTATAAAGTAGATACTGCCACCAGAACACTCCAAAGCCAGTTACTCTAAGGCTTTTACAAGGGTACCCAATTACACTGAGTAAAATTAATAATGATACAAATGCTAGTGTTTGACCAATGCAGGAAGGCTTTCAGGAGCAGCCATAGTGTCAAATAAATATTAGTACTCTCAAAGATTAAAATATTCTCTAAAAGACCAGGCACAATGAAATGTTTAAATATATTTAATAATAAATAATAAAAGGACATGAAAATACTAAATATCTATTTACAATAAACACCAGAGTTTCAACCACAGGAATTATTAAAAATAACACAGATGGAAAGGTTCACACAGATACAAAAAAAAAATACATAACTAATCTCTTTGTGCAGTGATATGATGTAGGATTATTTCCATAGTGATGGGAGTTATCTTTCTGCTATGTGCCTATTGATTAGTATGGAGAAAGGGAAGGCTATGACTTCTACGGCCATTTTAGGTAGTCTGATGGTAGTTGGTCTACAGCTACAGAAGTAGTTTTTAGTTTAAAGAGCAACTTCATTAGGAGTGAGGTAGATACTGGACTAAAATTAAGAGCTGTGGGTGGTTTTGAATGAACAGGTTAGAGAGAGGGGGCAGATGTATTAGTGTCTAAGAGATATACTACTGATTGTACAAAGTAGGATTTTAAACTGTGTGGGGATAGAGTCTGTTGCATTGTCTGTTTTTGGAGAAGGAGTAGTGAACTTGCCAGAATGGTGTAGTTAATTTAGTTGTTGGGTCTTTCGGCTTTTCCCGGTTAGGGGTCGCCACAGCGGAACTCCGGTCCGCTAATGATTGGCAGTAGATTTTTTTTATGTGCCGTTGCCAGCCCTGATGCACAACCTTCAACGAAGGTACGCCCATTCACGCATGTCTCAACACAGAAGATGCTCTAGCTGAGAATCAAACAGGACAACATCTTACTGTGAGGCGACAACGCTACCGCAGCACCACCACCGCAGTGTGGTGTAGTTAACTTAGTGAAAATCAAAAAGATTTTGGATTGTTTTTATGTTTGTCTTTAGGTTGGTATAGTATGTTTGCTTATCCTGTTTGGCATGGAGTTTTGCAAGGTTTTTAAGATGTCTAAATTGCTGGAAGGCATTTTGAGTTCTATTTTTCCACATGTTTTTTCCAGGCTTTATCACTTTTTATCATGATTTTTTTTTCTTTTGTCAGCCATGGTGTGGGGTTGGACTTTACTCTTTTATTACATACTTATGCTAGATTATTTAAGGTCTGTAAGAAGAATATGTTATTAAATTGTTCTGCAGCAGTATCTAGTGACATTGTTCTAAGTACATTACAGTTATATTGTCTGAGTGTTTCATTGGAAATGTGTTTCCTGAAATTGGTTCTATGTCATATTTGCTTATAGATATTATGTTTATCTAGATTATGGTGAGCTCTAATGGAATATGTTGGTATGTGGTCACTTACTCTGTCTAAGAGGCAGATTACTTTTGTCAGTTTGTTTGATTTGTTTGTAAGAATTCAGTTTAATGTTGAGTGTCTCCATGAAATGTTATTGATTCTAGTAGGTGTTGTTATTAGTTGTCTGAAGTTGTAGAAGTTCATGGATGCAGTGAAGGTTGTGGAATTTATAAGTTGCCAGTCTATATTTAAGTCTCCAACTATTATAGTTTCATGGTTAATTTGTTGGGATATCCAGTACATGATGCATTCAGCAGTATCAATGTTATTCCCTGGTGTTGTATAAATTGCTGTTAAACATACCCTAGGAATCAGGCAGTCTTATTTTCCATGCAAGAACATTGTAAGAGCTCCTGCATGGAAAATGGCTGCCAAGCGATTCGGGATAGTGTAGTTTTCACATGCACTTGCAGCCTACACCGTTCTAGCACAGAAAACCATGCGGCATGCAAATCACCTCATTTGCTGGTGAAAAACATGCAAGTGAGGTGATTTAGTGATTCACCAAGCTGCCAGATCTCCATGCTAGAACAGTGTCAGTGCAGAAATGTATTCAGAAAATAACTGAGTACATTTCTGCAACTGACAAAATGGAGGCACGACAGCTCATGAAAAAGCATGTATTATGTACATTAGACATGCCAATGGCCAAATATAAGGCCATTGGCATTAAAAATTATTAATAATTATGAAAATGAAACTTTAGTTTTGGTTGATCAGGTCATTTAAGCATAGGGCAGTGGTGAGCAAACAGGTTCATGCCAAAAATAAAAATAAAAAAAAAAAAGCACTGGTTGTCAAGGGGAAAGGGTCCATTTTAGTGCAGTAACTAATGACCTACACACTGGGATATGCAAATGAGGGGAGTTGTACTGAATCACATATTTCTTCAAAGTGTCAACTTGTACCTAACTGTGTAGGTGCAGCAATACAACAGTGCAAGTTTAACAGCTGAATGACTTCATAAGGGGATGTGTCATGCTTGCTGTAAGCTCATTGGAGCTCTGTGGCCAGTGGGGTTGTGGCACATGTGTGTACATAGCCTAAACGGGTTTGTGCACTGCGCACTGGGTTTAAAAAAAAATAAGAGGAAATGGCAGCAATGTTTACATTTCAGCACTGGCTATGCACGGCGTGCCTTGAGGCTTTTATAGAGCAGAACTGGGAAGGGGAAACAGCAGTAGGAAGGCAATCAAGGAGAACTAGCATAGCTGGCAGGTGGACTGTATCAGAATCAACCAATTACACATGCAGCAGCCTAGCACATTAGTATAAACTATGCAACACCTTCCGGACTGTTTTTTCCCACAAACTCTACGGCATCGGTGAACACAGATGGGGGATTTTTAACTGGCAAAACTAACTAAAAATGTTAGAGGCTGCTGCTGCTTTACTCCATCAATATGTGCTAGAGACTGAGGGTGGTGAGGAGGAGAATGCTGGCAGCCAACCCACAGTTAGGAGGAGAAGAGTTTACAGACCCAGGGTAACCTACCAGGACCTACATGAGCTGGAGATAGTGGACCACTATAGGGTGGATGGGGACATTCTACAGCAAATCATCCAGTTGTGCCTTCCCCACCTCACACACAGAATGAACAGAGGGGAACCCATCCCAGTGGATACCAAGGTATGTGTAGGCTTAAGAATATTAGCCACGGGTACCTTTCAAAGACCAACTGGGGATATATTGGGGGTCTTACAGACATCAGCATCCAGGGTACTCCACCAGTTCCTGGATGCCATGACACCACATGCCAATGAGCACATATAATCCCCAACACCTGTGAGGCATTGACCAGAAGTATGCGTCTCTTCTACTGTATAGCAGAATACCCTCAGGTAGTTGGTGCTATAGACTGCACGCATATCCACGTCAAAGCACCACCTGGTGAACGGGGTATTGTCTACATAAACTGAAAGGGCTTCCCCTCCATCAACTGCCAGGTCATGTGCAATGCACAGGGCATTATCATGAACGTGTGTGCTGGCAGCCCTGGAAGCTATCATGACTCCCACATCTGGCATTGCACACAGTTATATCAGGGGATTACCAGGGAGGACATCCCATATGGCCATCTAGTGGGGGATGCTGGCTATGCAATGGAGCCGTGGCTGTTGACATCCATCAGAAATGCACACACACCTGAACAAGAACACCATAATGAGGCATACGCACAAACCAGGATCATTGCAGAGCATGTGTTTGGGATGCTCAAGTCACGGCTCTACTGCCTTGACATATCCGGTAGAGCCTTGCAGTACTCTCCAGCTAGATGTACACAAATGTTCATAGTATGTGCCATGCTACACAATATGATCCTGTGGAAACAGCTGCAGCAGGAGCAGCACGGGGCAGGGCCACACAGCCCCACACCATTGCCAAAGCCACCATAGGCACAGAGGGACTTGGTGGAGGAACTTCCTGAGCCTGCACCTATAGACAGAAGGAGGTGTGCTTGGTATGCCCAGGTCTTGGCAAAGAGGCAATGCATAGTACACACACTGACACTGTAGGGACCCAGGGACTGATACCTCTCTCTGACTTGCACATACAGTAAAAGGAATGCCAAACATGACACTACCTGTGCTTTACCATGCATAGGGAGTGTACTATGTGCATCTGACATAGTCAGCCCTCCAGCACCATCCCCAATACTGGCCCAGCAACAAGGTAATTCACCCTTCCTATCAATTACTGAATGTAGTAGTATGTTCTGATAATTGTATATATGGTATGGATGTAAGCATGCAAGGGAATTGGGTGTCTGAATGGGGTAGCAGCAGACAGCTGATAGCTATATGGGTCAGCAGGAAATCCATAATAAATACTGGTGTCAACATACTAGGCAGTACTACACAAGGTGACAACCCCCACCACATTAAATGTGATAGTCCAAATAACTGGGTGTCAATAGGTCACAGACATGAATGTCAATGAGGGTAACATAACCACCACCAGCCTCAGCCAGCAGGACAGGTATAGATGACCATAAAGAAAGGCCAGGCTAAGGCCCCCAAATAATGACAATGGTGACCAGCCCCCCTCCAGACCTACACAGACATACCACAACAGGTCTGTCAGTTCCATGTTAGTTCTGAAGGGTAAGAAGTCTGAAAGTGAAATTAATGCCATTAAAATGTAACATGTGTACTCTACTGATATGCCTCCTTTCTGCATGATAGGTCAGAATACAATATGAAATGGAAGCCAACAGAGTAACCAAAATACCAGTACAGTCACTGCAAATGTTTAAAGTCTTCAGGTGTGCACCCCCACCTTCACAATCCCATGTAAAAATGCAGTAACATGTAAGTTGGAGTAGTAATATCAATGGAGCACATTTTGCCAGAGCTGTCCCAATCTACATTGTTGCATGTGTGCAATATGCAGGGATCAGTGTATTAAGTTTGTTGTGTGTTTAATATTTACTGGAATAGCATGTGGGCCTGGATGGTTGTGTCTCAGTGGCCTAGGTATAGTACAGTGGTCAACAGAGCCATGTTACAACAACTGCAGTGCCAACCACACTGCTTCTCAGCTACACCCATATCAGCAGTTGTACATACTCGCTGTCCAGATGTCAATATCTATCACCGTCGGAAATCTGGGCACACCTCAAATGGTGGACCATACATAGAAACAGTACACAGGTGGAAGTAACCTACACAGAGTGCACATAAAATAACTGTTAACTGCACACAACATTGAAATTATACATAGAAGTTAGCATCACATTAGTTGTCCCTCTAGTATGGAATACTGGTAGTCTGGTCAATCAGTGGCAGACCATAAAAGGCACAGTTATAAAGTAATGACAGGCTGCCCATGTACACACACAAACCAGAATAAGGGGACTGGACCAGGTATATTTGTGAGTCAGGTGCCAGTAGCTTCCATATCACACATGCACCTAGCTCACCCCACTGTCAGCCACAGGTTTATCATAAGTCATATCCTTGCTGTATGGAATGAGTACAGCATGAACTCATCTCTGTATTGGAATACATACATGATGCTGCATGCTGAATAGGTGTCCCATGCAGGTGTGTCCCTAGCTGTAAGCAGCAACCTGACCACATCCAGACTCATGGGTCAGTATGAGCAGGAAGGATTGACAGGGACACTTCAACCACTTAGCACTGTCACCCCAGGGTAATTCACTGGCTTGTAGCCTGGGAAGTATGAGTGACGGAATGCACTAGCCTACTACATATGGCCTGCAGCACTCTCAAATAGCCTACAGTCCTCTGGCAAAGGCCCATGCCTCACCCATAGTGCTAATTTACGGACTGTCAGGGGGTCCTAACTAACAACCTAACACAGTAAACAGAAAAGAAATGCAAGGCCATGTTGACAAATGCCAGTAGCATGCCTCCTCATATCCTACTGCAAGAACTGCGGACCAGGCCATAAATACTACTGGGATAAAGGCTCAACTATAGGGGATACCTCTGAGATATTGCTTTCATAATGTTAGGAAGAGGAGAGAATAACAGCAGGGGGTGTAGAAGCATGGATGTCATAGAGTGTGTGAAGTTTGAAACTCTGATATCTGCCCATACTACCCCATAACTGCAAACCCATGAATAGATAGCCACACAACTGCTTGTAAGCCACAATGTGAAAGTAAACTGACCAGATAAATGAGTCCTGCCTTTGGATAACCTGGGTGTATCTATACAGCTGAGAGGTATGGCCCCAGCAGGATATGGCCATTCCATTAAGCTGAGAAAAGCACAAGAAGGTGATCCCTAGTCAGCATACTAACAAGTTGCTGGACCATTTACACAGAACCAGCAGTCTATTGTCTCTAACTACCCCTCCACAATGGCAGGAGTGTAGCAGAATGTGTAGTCTATATGCCTCAGAATATTGGTCTCAGCTTCATTCATCTTGTATTTCCCTGGTAAGAAACTGTGAGCAAAGAATGATAACTGTCAGTAGTTGATAACATAATACATCACACTGTAAAATAGTACATATGTCAGAAAATCTATGCTACAACCAATCATGTTACATAAGCAGCACAGACAACAATAGTTACAGTATCCCCCATATGTTACGCCTATTGTGTCTCCATATTGACAACCTATCTACAGATATCCTGCAGAAACAGGTTGCTAGGTATAACTGTAGCACACAAAACCTTGAACTGGAGTCCAACTCTCCCTGGAATGGATGCACACACTCAATATAGAAGGTCATTCTGGGCATGCTCCTACATTTAGAGAAATGAAGCCCACGTCTGACAACACAGTGGATGACAGAAATCTGTTATCCTCAGGTGTTTGTGCATACACACCAAATTGTACACCATTGATACTTCACACATACACACACACACACACACACACACACACACACACACTGGATAGGAATATTCATACATATCTAAAACCAACATAATATAATAGGTCAAATATATACACACAGAGATGTGGGGAAGAGAGAGACAGACAGCAACAGAGATAATGCCTTTATTAGGCCTTTCCCACCTAGTACACATTCTATTGGCCTATATCACATGATGTGCTGATGTCATTCACTGTAGAAATTCCTTTGGTTAGCCCTCATCCCTATAGTCTCAGTGGTGCTTGTGATAACTGCGTAACACAATAGTACAAATAAGTATCCATGTATCAGTTGTAATCTCAGTCCTGTCAAATGTTAAGTTGTGTGTGAGTATGTGTGTGTGTGTGTGTGTGTTTCTAGATGAATGTGTTTGAGGCCATTCACACTTATTACACTTCCTATTGCCCTACTTTAGCACTCCTGCTGATGTCAGTCAACCTGAACTAGCCCTTTGGGAAGCTTGCAGCCCTATAAGCTCTGTGGTGCTTGTAATGACTGTGTAATCCTGTAGTGTAGCAAGCTAGTTAGGTAATAAGTCTAATACATGTCCTGGCAACTGTAAAAAATGTGTGCATATGTGGGTGTGTGTGTGTGTGTGTGTGTGTGTGTGTGTGTGCGTGTGTGCGTGTGTGCGTGTGTGTGTGTGTGTGTGTGTGTGTGTGTGTGTTTCTTTGTAGGCACATGATTTTGAGGCCATTCTCACTCACTACACTTCCCTTACCATTCCTTTAGCACTGCTGCTGATTCAAATATACCTTTAGACAGCTTTCCAACATATAAGTTCCTTGGCACTGTAATAACTGTGTAATACTGTAGTGTAGCAAACTAGTTAGGTAGGAGTTCTAATCCTTGTCCTGATAACTGTCAAAATGTAGGTGTTTGGGTAAGAGAGTGCGTGTGTCTTTGTAGAGACATGATTTTGAGGCCAATCACACTCACTACATTTCCCTTACTCTTCCTTTAGCACTGCTGCTGATGTCACTCACCTTCAAAGATACCTTTAGATAGCTCTTCAACATATACGCTCCATGGCACTTGCTTTAGCTGCATAATACTGTAGTGTAGTAAACTAATTAGATAGGAAGTCTAACCCTGCTCCTGGCAACTGTGAAAATGTATGTGTGTGTGTTTGTATAAGAGAGGGTGTGTGTCTTTGTTAAAACCTGATTTTGTGGCCATTTGCACTCACTACACTTCCCTCTCCTTTAGCACTACTGCTGTCACTCACCTTCAAAGATACCTTTGGACAGCTCTCCAACATATAAGCTCTGAGGCGCTTGTGATAAATGCATAATACTGTAGTGTAGCAAGTTAGTTAGGTATGAGTTCTAATCCCAGGCCTGGCAATTTTTTTGTGTTTGTAAATACCTGATTGTGTCACCATTCACACTCACTATTTCCCTTTCCCCTCCTTTAGCACTGCTGCTGATGTCACTCACGTACAAAGATACCTTTGGACAGCTCTCCAGCATATAAGCTCTGTGGCGCTTGCAATAACTGTGTAATATTATAGTATAGCAAACTAGTTAGGTAGGAGTTCTAATCCTGCTCTTGGCAACTGTGAAAATGTGTGTGTTTGTGTGAGAGAGTGTGTGTGCCTTTGTAGAGACCTGCTTTTGTGGCCATTCACACTCACTACACTTCCCTTAAACTTCCTTTAGCACTACTGCTGATGTCACTCACCTTAGAGGTATGTTTGGACACTGTTCTACCTCTAAGGTCTGTGGCATGTGTGATAAATGCATAACAATGCAGTTGCAATAACTACATAGATAGGGGTTTAAATCTCATTCCTGGCAAGTGTGTGTGTATGTATATCTATACATATGTGTTTTTACCTTAAATATTTTGGCCCCATTTACACCAAGTGCACTTCTCAGTGCTTGACTTTAGCAGTACGATAAATGCATAGAACTGTAGTAGCAATACATAGTAGGACATCTGTTGGAAGTCATTGGGTTCTGTCAATCATGTCATCCCAAGCAAAGAGGTATTGGATCCCCTGAGAATGACATGAAACACGTAAGCCAATGTTGTAGTCAATCATCTGTTGATAGTACCTCAGCATCATTCTGGATGATGGGAGTACACTTCTCAGGGCTACTGTCACACCTGCCTGGACCACATAATCAGAAAGCTTAACCATGTCAATTGTCATGTAGTCCAGGGAGGTGTGTCCCAAGTCATTCATACCAACATGGATACAAAGTGATACTCGTAGTTTTTGTGGAGTGCCATGACTGGCTATGTCATGTGTTGGATGGTGGCATGCGATAGATATTTGGTGGTTACCTGCTCCATATTCAACTTAGTGAGTGGGATATGTGTGTGCCTCAGTATTGAGTTACCCATGATCACTGTATTGTGCAAGGTGGTTAGCATTAGGAGCTTAGGTTGAGGGGCACACTGTGTAGGTTAAATAAGTGTCCCTTGGCATTTGCCATGTTGCAGTGTCTGAGTGGGTGTCTGTCTTGCCGGTCTGTGCTGTTTGGTAAATGTCCATTGGGTGCCTCTGTGAAGTTGGGTATGTGGCGTTTCACTGTATGTCATGGCTGTCAAAGTGGTTGTCATGGTGAGCTATGTGTTGCACAGGGTGTGGTGCAGGTGTTGATCTTATCCTCTTGACCTGCTAGTCCAGTTTTTGCTGGAGAGTGCATATGTCCACATTGGGTGATATTTGGGTAAGTCTCACAGGTCTGAGTGTTTGGAGTTTAGAGGGGAGGACTGTCTGATTACATGAGACAGTTGCAACAGTGCCTCAGAATGGACTAGTGCACCAGATTAATGGGTAAAATCACAGAAAGATGCCCTTCAAACATGCCAGGAGGGGTGGACATAACTGGTACGTACTGGGGCTACTTCTCTGATGAATGAGTACTGCTGATAGCTCCTAGGTGTGCACACTTCTGGATACAATAACTTGGTGAGGTGCCAAGCCATAATGCTATTTGAAGTGCAAGACAGAAAGAACTAGTATAATGTAAGGGTGGAACAGAAGGCAGATTTTCTGCCACCTGTAATACTTTACCTCAGCTGTGCAGTTATCAGCAGATTTGGCCATGTGAAAGTTCAGTAAGTTCTGTAGCACATGCGTTAACTGTGTAACACTACGGTAGACATAACTAGATAAGCAGGAGTTTTAATCCCAATACTGGCAAGTGTGTGTATATATATGTGTGTGTGTGTGTGTGTGTGTGTGTGTGTGTGTGTGTGTGTGTGTGTGTGTTTGTGAGTGTATCATGTACTGTCTGGCTTATACTATTTCTGACTTGTATACTACCCTTCACACTTCCCTTCACCCCAGTCTAGTAGTCCTGTTGATGTCATCCACCTTAGAAGTACTTTTGGACTAGGTGGAAATGTATAAGCTCTGTGGCACATCTGATAACTGTGTAGCACTATAGTGAACTGTGTATCACTATAGTGACAGTAACTAGGAAGGCAGGAGTTCTAATCACAATGCTGGCAACTGGATGTGTGTGTGAGGATCATATTGTGTGTAGCTTATACCATTTTGATGTGTGTACCATAGATGGCTGATGACCACCTCCCGCTGCCATTACCTAATATAGTGTGGTAACAGCAGCTGCCTCACATGCAGCAAGTTAAACCATTGTACAGTCCTCTTTACAGATGTGTCTGGAATATCCATATGTTTGCAACCTATACATGGTCGGAAGTGGTCTGTGCCCCTTAACAATGTCCATGTATGTGATATTGTATCCAAATAGGCCACAATGAATGTACTGACACATTTGTTAGCATGAGGTATCATACCTTACTGAAACATCATGCTGATACGTCTACCACCCTCACAGGTGGCCAGCCTTATAGGTGGAATACATGAGTCCAGATGGTTGGTTTTACAAGTGAACTGTTAATGTTATGGGTCACATTAAAGGCTGGAAGAGGTGTGTACTGACATATTGTGGTCCTAATTAGTATGTAACAGGAAAACCTTGCATCTTAACAGGGGTTTGTACACAATTTATATCCACTGTATACCACTAAAGTGTCACACATGTCCCTACCTTAGGCCGTTTGTCCAGCCCATTTTGCTGGCCTCTGTTCAGACATCTTGGCACTGACAAGTTGTGAGGTATGCTACAGGAATGTTGAATTCACATCAGATAGGTCCCAGTAGTGACCACTGTAATGCAATGAAGTTAACCCCAGCATAAATAAACATGCACAAAAAGCAATATAGCTATTACATAAAGCAATATAGCTATTACTGATGGTTGTGTGCATGGTAAATTGCATGCCCTTCACATGCCTGGGGTATTGCCAGGCAGCAACAGAAAAATGTCATACATGCAGGCCAGCATCCTTTACCCTGTGGACCAGACTGTTCCACAAGGCAGTCCTCTCCCACACATCTTCTGCTCTCCATCCAAATAACAGGGCATAATGTTCAATCCCATATTGGGTGATAATGTTAGCTTCCCCAACAGAGAATACTAGTAGGTGAGCCCTCTGCATGTTACCTGAAAGACATAAACAGGGAAAAGGTCACAAGATCTCATATAGTTGTAAAATTGCACATCAACAGTGGATATTACTTGCAAATAATCCACACTATACCATAACCCTCCAAGCTATTATGGCTACAGCAGCTTGCATTATACTCCTGGCCCTGAGCTATCTTATTCCCCCCAATGTCGGACACTTGATTGAATAATCCTCTATTCTCCATTCATTTCTGTGTAGAGGGTTGACAGTGGCCATCTTCCATGTGGATGGTGGCAGGTCTGTGTTTGACTGTGGTGTGTGATTGAGCTGTGGGCACATGTCTGAGTTCATGTAGGAGGCAGACAGTGATGTTATTATGCCCCATGGAGATATGCTGTTGTTGCCATCAGTAGGCAATATGTATATTCTCACCATTGTCAAGGGGAGGAGTGTGGTTGATGTGCATATCTCCCTGTACAACTGGGGTGGACAGGGTGGTGATGTTCCAACCTAACCTGTCTGATGCAGGTTGCCTATATCCATGGCATGTGCATATGAGGTGTTCTTTACCCCCAGTACTGGGTGAATTGTGTTGTTTCCTCTGAGACTGACAACATATGTGGAGACACTGTTGCAATTGTCCTTGGTGGTGTGGATATGTCTAATTTGTAGTCATAGTCAGCCTTACAGGAAGTCACCTGTGAACTTACATGTTTGCTCAGATAGAGGTGGACTTGCTTCCAAGTTGTTGCCTGCACCTATATGTCCCTGTGCTCCCAATATAGCAACATATTATGTAGTCTGTGTATTGGTGCTGTCCACCAAAAAGGATTGATCTACCTTTGTGGTGGCTGGTTATACAGGTCAGGTAATGCTGACTCCATATAGCTACAATGGATATAAAGGGAACATACCCATGTTACAGTGCCTGGTATTTGTGCAATTCGTTCATGATAATACAATAACTCATTTCAAAACAATTTCCACCTTTAATGTGACCTGTAGCCTGTACAATTCAATTGAAAACATAACAATCTGGTCTGTGAAAACATATGGAAATAATAATCAGTACAAAAAGCCAGTTGATTGAGTCTGCACACCCTTAAACTGATAGTTATCCCACTCCACAAAGGAAGGGCCACCACTGTTCCTGTGAACTATCGCCTATTAGCCTGATGAGCCTGGTCTGCAAGGCCATGGAACATATCATCATGGAACTCATAAACAAAGACATTGGTAACCTCCATACTCTGGATCCCACCCAGTTTGGGTTTCTGAAAGCCAGATCATGCCTCTTGAACCTGATCAATTTCTTTGAGGCAGTCACCAAAGCCGTAGATGAGGGTAAGGTGGTTCACACAGCCTATCTTGACCTTGTCAAGGCTTTTGACACCATCCTGCATTCTGGAATTATAGATAAACTCACTAAAGTAGGTATAAATCCCTATGTCACAAGATGGGTTGCCAACTGGCTCACTGACAGAACCCACACTGTAAAAGTTGAACACTCCAAATCTGACCTCAAACCAGTGACAAGTGGAGTACCACAGGGTCAGTCCTGGGACCTCTCCTGTTTGGTATCTACTTCTCTGAAGTACAGGCTAACACAGAAAGCCTCTGGCTAATGAAGTTTGCAGATGACTGTAAACTAGGAGCCATAGTCGAGTCCCCAAATAATGTGGAAATCTTACAGAAGGGCCTCACTGAGACAAATGCCTGCTGTCAGAGCCATGGCCTCAAGCTCAATGCCAAAAAGTTCATTGCCATCCCCTTTGATAAAAACTCTGTACCCATGAACTACTACATAGACAGCAGTCTAGTTAACACCGAATATGTGATAAGAGACCTTGGGACCCAGGTGGACAGTAGTCTGTCCTTTGATAGTCACATTGCCACAGTAGTCAGGAAGTCCTTCTATGTGGTACACCTCATCATAAAAGGGTTCTCATCCAGGAAAAAAGAGGTCATTGTTCCCCTCTACTCGACACTCATTAGACCCATTATAGAGTACAATGCCCCTTTTGGAATGTACCTCACAAGACATCTGCAGCAGCTGGAAAGGCCACAGAAGTACCTTACAGAGAGGATTACTGGCCTCAAACAGATACCCTACACTGACCATCTCAAAAAACTCCAGCTATACTCTGTAGCGTATCACCTACTCCGAGGTGATCTCTGCCTAACATATAAAGCTATGTCAAAAACAGAGCTGTTGGATATCCTACACCTAAAGAAATCCCAATCCCTCCGAGCTACACACTCTAGGGACCTAAACCTTGTCACAACAATAAACAGGACATGCTGGAGGGATAGATTCCTGCCCAAGAGACTTCCCATACTCTGGAACAGGTTACCTATCTATGTCAAGCAAAGTTCTTCATTACCACTCTTCAAGAAAAATCTTGATGAGTGGATGGGAAATAGGAAATACACCACAGGGATCACTTATGTGTCTCTGCCCGACAGTGGCACAGGAAAATAACTTTCTTGGGTGGTGTAAACCAGCGGACCTTGTTGGCTAGGCTTACATAGGCCCTCGGGCTGATAGCCTAGTACCTACCGATGAACCTATGAACCTATGTTGTGTATGCACCTCTTGAGATGGTTACAGCATTCATTCATCTTGGCTTGAACTCTAACATCATGGCACATCTTCACTTGGCAATAGTTGTTCACCTTCCTAGAAACACCTTTGATTGTTTTTCAGTGGAATTGTACAGGTTAGGGGTCACATTCAAGATGAAAAACATTATGAAATGATCTTCTGTGGTCTGATTGTCATACAGCACACAAACCTGGCATTCCAACAGGGATTTGTACACTTGTGATATCCACTGTATATAGGTGTTGATATAGTTGGTAATAGTAGGCATGGACAGAGTGTCATAACACAGTTGGACACTTCTGCGATTACTACCTGATAATCATGCCTACTCTAGTACCCATATCAGTATCAGGGCAATGCAACAACCAGCAGCTGTACACATTTATGTGTACTGCATGCACTGACACTGATATTACACACATGTGCAACATGCACAACCTATGCACCTGATTGCTTGAAACCCATGTGATTAGTGTTGTCCCTTCCAGATGAACATATGCATACATACGTGTACTCAGGGGATACCTGGTATACATTTCTGTTCTATGTTAGTATGGCACACTGTATTTACAGTCCTGCTGCTCAATCATACTCCTCAACCTGTTATAGCAGTATGTCTGGACAATGGCACACATAAATGGGTGACAAAAGGGACATCAGTATTGATGCTGTATTAATATAGCAGCACCATACATTAGTACGTTGATTGCAGAGTAGGCTTTGCCATCACTGTAATAACCTGGAAGATATCCAACAGTCATAAGTAGGCTATTATGTTACAATGCCATTGCTCACAGAACTGTCAATGGTTTGGCTAACATAACACAGGTATATGTGTATGTGACTACATATATCAGTCACAAATGTGCTTATTGCCCAGCAGAACACTGTACAGTTGAATGTTATTAATTCAATATATCACATGCAGTTCAACACACATGTCTGCAACAGTACTTTACTATGCACATGCCCTATATAGGTCTCTTAGCTTTACAAGACAAACATGTGTCATACCCATATTCAAAGGTAACATGGATATGGACAATGTCCCATTAACTGGCCTAGCAGTGCCACAGTCACAACTGTTTGATAGACACCCCAGCAGTTGTCATATATGAGCTGTCCTTTCCCAGGATGAGTCAGGCTCCTGAGCTGTGATCCTACCTCGCAAACTATTAGAGCAACACATCTGGACAAAGCCTAAAATGATGGGGGGATAAATAAGGACAGACTTTAAATATTCCTGTTATAAACAAAGGAAGTTTGTAGAATGATACATTTTGCATTACCGTGAATATTGTTAAGGATGTGGATTCTTAAACTCATGTGTTTGTCATTACTTGATGACTTCAATCCTCAGCTATTTGTCAGAAAAGTACAGATTTCAGGAGGAACAGACAAAAAACTATGATGGGAATATTTGGACATTCTGTGAAGATCTGTACAGTTGAGAGGTATGGCTGTGATCTCTCCCACTGCAGAGAGGGCCAGATGTTATGGCCATAGCAGCTGTTCAGCAGGACATTAGTACAGCAAGTCTTGTTGTGACATATATTCCTCCAAATCATATTTCCCATTATTACAGACCAAGTACTACATTCAATTACATGCTTACATGTTCCACTTACCTTTTTTTCCTTCTCTTTTTCAGTTTATGTTTTATTTGTTTTCTCTCTCTCTCTCTCTCTCTCTCTCTCTCTCTCTCTCTGTGCACTACAGGGATAGAGCTGGTTTGCATAGGTGGCAGCATGGCTTATGTAGGTGATGCTCATGACCAGGTGATGGTCTGTGCACCTATTGGTGTTCCTCACTTGCTAATTGCATGCAGAGCAGCTGTGTAGTTCTTCCAATAGCCAATATCATGGCAACACACTCCTATAATTGAGTACTGCATGTGGACATTGGCCCTTTCCCTTACTTGTGAGAAAGACATCCTGGAGTTGTGTGAGCTACTACCTCTTACAACAAGACTTGTGGAGACAAGCCAACTAAATGGTGGAGAAGGTTCAAGACTTAGGGGCAGAATGTGAGTATTGCTGTTATATGTTTGGAATACTGCTAATTTAACAGGGTTTGTCTGCAGATACTACTTCTGCATGGGTTTCAGTCTGACAAAGGTCTGTCTCTGCATAGCTCTCAACTGTAGGGCCATCAACATAATGGCCACAGGTTAGCCTGTTATGTTTCGTCTGTTCCCCAGATAGGTGTTGTCCTTGGGAAATCAGTAGCATACTCTGGTAACATCCATTTGTTTTTCTGACTTTATATCCTTCAGAAAATATATATTGCAACAAACCCTGTAACACCAACAACTTTCTCAGTGTATAACAGCAATATTTCAAGTACGGTCATGTATTTGGGCCTCTGTCCACCAATTATGTCAGGCTTTGTCCAGATGTCATACAGTAGGCAGTTGATAGGTATACTGGTCTATCATTATTTAGTGCTGTCATTCCTGCTGAGGTGAAAGCCTGTAAAACATGTTGAAGTCTGTACATTCAAGAGGTTGGTGTATAGAGAATGCTCTTAGATGCCCTTGTAACATATTTTATGTGGGGGAGAGTAACACGTCTTAAAACTAGGCTGTTAGAACATGTGAGACATATTACTGATAAGAAAGATGACAGTTCTATACCATACAGTTGAATAAATCTCACCATGGGGACAGTAGTGGGTTCCAAGGTACTGTTTTTGAAAACATCTTTTCCTAAGTTTGATGAAACATTCATAAAAGGGCAATTGTTATGTACAGACTCAATGTATTAATATTAAATGTGATGAGGACTGTAATTGGAGGCTGTGTATTTAATTATGTAATTAAGTTTTTATTGCTTCTTGAGATTAAGGCATGTATTTCTTGTGATGTTTTACTCCTTGAAGGCTTTGGCCAAGACATCAGAGTATACTAAACAAGTGTGAATTACTGGCTGGTTGTATTTCTCTTTGCTATATTCAGACATTTTAGTTGTTTTGCTAAGAGGTTGTTGTATGTCTGGCCATGGTGTATGGCCTATCACGATTTTGTAGCAGTGCATGGTTCACTTATTTATTTGGACTATGGTGGGGCAGATGTGAGAGTCATGTCTCCTTTTGTATCCAACTGTGCATGCTGCCCCAGTTATGGGTGGTCTATCAGCAGCATATGTTTGTATGGGCATTTTGGAACATGTATGCATAAATATATATATATATATATATATATATATATATATATATATATATATATATATATATATATATATATATATAATGTTATGTTTTGTCTGTTCCCCAGACAGTTGGTGTCCTTGGTAAATCACTTGTGGACTGTTGGGAATGCAGTGAGTAAATACTCACATCTACTGGTAATACTGATGTCAGATTCCTCATAAAATATGTTGCAACAAACCCAGTAACATCTGCAACTGTCTCAATGTATGACAGTGATATGTCCAATCTACCCCTGTGTTTGTGCCTCTGTCTCTAAATGATGTCAGGCTTTGTCCAGATGCCAATGAGGCACAGAAGTATTTATTATCATTATTTCTTGACTTCATTCCTGCTACCATCCAAGTGATGTAGAAAGCCCACAGACATGTCAGGGAAGAGGTCACATATATGAGTCCTGAGCCTGTATATTCTGTGATGAACCATACATGTGAGAATCCTGTGTATGTCTGGCCTTTGTTAACAGACTGTCATGATTGTGCACACATGCCATGTGTACATGTTATTTTGGCTGTGTATGGAGAGGGCTGGATGTAAGTGTTATGGCTCTTTCTTTATCTGATGCTGCTCCGGTTTCCACTGATCTATTGGCTGTATGTGTTTGTAGGGGCAGACTGAGACATGTCCTGTACCAAGGTCAGGATTCAGACTACACTGAGAATTTGGACTGTATATGTAGGGCTAGTGTATGAGTGGCAAACAATGATGTATTTATTCACACAGTCTGTATACTCTACTGTTCTCTTGACTTACCAGTATGCAACTGTGACTGTGATGATATTGGTTATGGGTATGCTCTTTCACACTGGTGTCTGTTAGTCACTGCTGTTACATCCCCATTGTGCCTGATATATTTACAAATACATGTGTACTTACCCATAGCAGATTTCATAATTCAATTACTTGTGCTATTTCTGTAAATATATGTTAGAGTACACAGGAGGGTGTTACTACAGCAACTGTGTTAGCTTATCTATGCCAGTACTTCAGATACATCCCTATTTTCATGGCTTTCACCCACCACTTTGTCAGCCTTGTTCCAGATTCATTGCATAATGGGGTTGTGAGCATACTTGTCAACTGGCTGGATTGTTTCAGGATGTCCAGGCTTATTGCTCATATTTCTGATCTGTTTTACAGATTATTATCATTTCTCTGGTAATCCAGGGTGGTGGTGCTGTGGTAGCATTGTCACCTCACAGTAAGACGCTGTCCGGTTCGATTCTCAGCTAGAGCATCTTCTGCGTGGAGACATGCATGAATGGGAGTACCTTCGTTGAAGGTTGTGCATCAGGGCTGGCAACTCAGCACGTAAAAATCAACTGCCAATCATTAGCGGACCGGAGTTCCGCTGTGGCGACCCCCAACTGGAAAAAGCCGAAAGACACATTCACATTCATTCATCATTTCTCTGGGAAATCTCTGTAATGATATGATTGTTGTCAGAAAATGAGGACATACATTTCATTTACCTACCTCACATCCATCAGAATATGTACGCTGAAACCAACTGTATCACTCTGTCAAGAAGAGTACAGGGTGGCAATGACCTCTTCCTTCCTGGATGCTAATGCATTAGTACTGAGATGTGCCACACAGAAGGACTTTGAAGAAGAAGAGACATTGCTGTCAGCCTGTGTACCCAGATCTCTTATAATGCCTTCTTTGTTCAGGGGACTACCATCAATGTAGTAAATCATGGGAACAGGGTTTTCAAAAAAGGGGATGACAACACATTTTCTACATTGAGCTTAAGACCATGGCTCTGACACCAGTCATTGGTCACAGTGATGCCTTTCAGTAGGATGTCAACATCACTTGAGTAGTTAAAAATAGCTCCCAACTTGCAATTGCCTGCAAACTTTGTCAGCCAAAGTCCCTTTATGTTGGCATGGACTTTAGAGTTGATACCAAACATGAGATGATCCAGGACAGAACCCTGTGGGACTCCACTTATGACTGCTCAGCAGTCTGACTTGCAGTCAGCTATTTCCACACTGTGAGTCCTATCTGTGACCCAGTTTGCAACCCACCTAGTGATATAAGGGTTGATGCCTAGCTTAGTGAGTTTTTGCATGATTCCTGAGTGGGGAATGTTATCAAAAGCATTGGCCAGATCAAGGTAGGTTGTATGTGCCATCTTGCCTTCATCCACAGCTCAGGTGAATGATGCCAAGAAGTTGACCAGGTTGATTGAGCAGGTATGACATACCCTTCACAAAAGTAAACTGTGTGGGATCCTGAGTCTGCAGATTCACATATCCCTGTTTATTAGGTGCATGATGACGCATTCCATAGCTTTAAATAACAGACTTGTCAGGCAGTTGGGGCGGTATTTCCCAAGGTCTGTAGTTGCACCTCGTTTGTGGAGAGTGGTGACTGTAGCAGTGCACAATTCAGTAGGGACAAAGCCTGAGGTAAGGCTGTGCTTGAACAGGG
>NC_056739.1:1368425992-1368503492 GCF_019279795.1 Protopterus annectens
ACACATATATATATATATATATATATATATATATATACACACACACACACACACACACACACACACACACACACACACACACACACATATATATATATATATATATATATGTACACACACACACACACACACACACACAAAAACACACACACACGTATATATATATGTGTATATATATATAAAAACAAATTCCACGAAAAAGAAATAAACATTAGAAGCAAAAACGTGAAAAAAGACCCGGTCCACAACAAATAAATAATTAAGTGCTTTCTTTCTATATAATGCGAATGAACTTCTTCAGAATTGACATGCCATTCAATAAATCAGTTTAAATACAAAAGCTTCAAAGAATAAATTAATTATTAACCCAATGAGTTTCCATTCATCTAATTGTTCAATAATCTAAAAAAACTTTCTTAAAGACATAAATATCAAATATAAAATATGCCACTGTATAGAAATATGTATACACATGTGTATAACACATACATTTATACGTACACATTTGAAATGTACTCTTACTGTTATAATAAAGTGTAAAATGAAAAACTTAATAATATAACCTGTTATTTAGAAGACATTTAACATTTAAAGTCTTATTTAGACCAGGAATTTTGTCTGCCCTAAGAAATACATGCCATCTAAGTTCTTTATTTTCAAGGGTATTGTTAAATTCTGTGGCAAACGGAGTGAAATCTATTCCATCCAACACAAAAAATACAAATGTTTTAAAATTGGAACACTCTAAGGCATGTTTGGCTAATGCATTGTTGGTATCTTTATTCCTGATGGCCAAACAGTGTTCATAAATCATTTTATATAGGGCTCTAGTAATTTTTCCAACATAAAAAAATATGACAGGTGGAACACATTGCCTAATATACTATCCTAATACTTTTAAAGTTGCATCTACCTTCACTGGCCACCATCTTTTTAAAATGTGGAAAATATATTTTTTGATGAATTAATGAACCTACATTTTTTACAATTATGACATGGGTAAGTACCTGTAGGTCCTCTGAAGGTTTTGTATTCACCTATTTCTAATATGGACTTTAAACTTGCAACCTTCTTATAAATAAAATGTGGATGGTCACCAAGCACCCTTGCTAGGTCCTGGTTTCCCAAAATGACTTTCCAATTATTGGAAATAGCCTGTTTAATACTATTACACTCCACACTGATAGGAATAGGAAAGGCACAGTCCATCTTTTTCACTGTCATACTGTTGCTATTTCTGTCACTGTTAGCAATAAACCCACTAGTTAAGATTGGTGGGAACTTTGCCATCCTAACCAATAACACCTGCTCCAAAATTTCATTCAACTTATTATATGGTGAGCCTCTTTGGACAAACATAATAATAAGTTTGTTTGTCTCAAAGATGAAATTTTAATTGTCTGAAATCAGTCTACTGAGGTGTATAATCTGTCTTCTAACCAGATTCAACTTCATGAATAAAGGATGACCACTTTCATAGTGAAGGAAGTTGTTAGTATAAGTGTCCTTTCTGAACACTGTGCTGGTAAATCTCTTCTCTTCAGTGTTCATATTTATATCCAGGTCCAGGAAGTGCACATTCATGCCAACTCCACTTAAAATGAACTTCAATCCCAGCCTGTGTATGTTCATGTCATCCACAAATGATTTAACTCATCAGTAGACCCATTCCAGATAAATACTAAATCATCAATAAATCTCCTATAAAAGGAGATGTATTTAAATCTGTCCAATTTGGTTAGAAAGGACAGTTCCCAGCAACTTAACACTAAGTTGACAAAAACAGGTGCAACTATCACACCCATAGCAACCCCACAGGCCTGATGGAATATTCTCCCATCAAATAGGAAAAAGTTTTTTTTTAAGACCAAATCAAGCAATAGACCAGTGGACTGAACCATTACATTATCAAGCATAGTATATTCCTTCAGAAAACTTTTAACAGCTTCTATCCCCAAAATTTGGTCAATAGAAATGTATAAACATCTATAGTGACTAACAATGTTTCTGTACCTGTGAAGGTGTAGTTTTTAAGTAGGTCCAAAAACTCCCAGGAATCTTTCAAAAAATAGGGAGTCTTGACCACTAAAGTGTTCAATAAATGGTCCAAATAATGAGAGATGGTAATGGTTTTACCCCTTTTAGCTGGCACAATTGGTCTAAAGGGTGGGTTGGTCACATCTTTACGTATCTTTGGAATGCCAGAGAAAACCCCCAACAAAGGTTCTTCCACATAAAGAAATTCATAAGTACTTAAATTAATTTTTATCCAATAACTCCATCAACAATTGGTCTATATTCTAGAACTTCTTCCTGACTGTCTTTATTAACTAACTGATAATTCTTTTTGTCATTTAATAATTCCTTAATGTACATTTGATCATCAGATGTTCTCATAATGACCAACCCATTTACTTTATCTGCTTTCATAAATCTGTACTGTTGACTTGTTCTTAGATGAACAAGAATTTTCATCTCTCTTTTGTCCCAAAAATACCTTTTGTTTTTATTTTTATTGTTATTGTTACTTATATATGTCCCCTGGTTATTATATATACACCTGACGTCATTTCCACATAATTCATTAAAGACATTGAGTGTAGATGTTAATTTTGGGTTCACAATACTAGGTTTTCTGCAATCATTGTTGTTTCTATGCTCATTTCCATCAAATGCGTATCTAAGGTTTAATTTTCTGATATACAGTTTTAAATCTAGGATGGTATCAGTTAAAGGAGCTTTGACAGAAGGCACAAAGGAAAAACTTTTTTCTAAGACCTCTATCTGACTTTCACTGTGTGTTAAATCAATGAGATTGCATATTTTACATAAAGGTACTATCTATTTCAATATTTTCCCTTCCTTCTGTTCCCCACATTCCCCTTTCCTTTGTTTGTCATCCCCTTGTTGTTTACCTCCAGTGACTTGAGGGGAAAAGGGTTATTAGGACCATATGAAACATCATTGTTAGAACTAGTACCTTCCCCTGCTTCGTTTGTACCATTATTGTTTTCTATGTTACTGTTCTGGTTGTTTTGAATATTGTTCCCCTTATCTATATTCACACTACCTTTAAATTCTCTAGAATTACTGTTATTAATATTCCTAATGGAACCATTTAATTTCGGATTTAAAATGAAAGCTGTGTTGTTAGCGTAAGCTAAAGAGTCTCACGTCAGTTTGTTACTTTTTGTATTAGTTAAAGTAGCCATGTGCCTTTGAAGTTTAGCTCCAATTCCATCATATAAAGACTTAAATATACCAAACTGATCATTTAAAATAACATCATTTAGTTCACAGATTTTTCTTTTAACACAGTTATCTGACTACAGTTATGTTTAATTAAGAGTTTCAAGGCTTTAATCCCTGTGTTGTTATACACATTTAGTTCCTTCATTGAAGGTTGTGCGTTAGGCCCAGCAAGCCAGCATGTAAAACTCTACTGCCAATCATTACCGGACCGGAGTTTCGCTGTGGCGACCCCTAACCGGGAAAAGCCGAAAGACACAAACAAACTAAATCCTTGAAATTGCAGTCAGTTTCTTTAATGCCATTTGGAAACCTATAACATCTCAAACCGAGTGGCACTTGTTTATGTCCTACACAAGTCTGTAGATAAAAATTATCATACTCGAGTGAGCGTAATTTAAAATGTATTTTCTCCAGATTAAAAATACTGGATTTACTGTTTGGTGCTTTAGCTTGTAATCCGTTGTTCTCTACAAGACTTATAATGTTGTTAGAAGTATTACCAGATGTTGCAAATGGGTTAACAACATTTCTATTTATGAATGTCCCACCATAATCCACCAAATCACTTGCAATGACAGTAGAATCACTGCCGGAACTTTCAGTTGAAGGGTTCCTGTTGCTACTGTTCATATTTAAAGGAGCCTCCACAGAGCTAGATGAATGGAAAGCAGTTAAAAGTCTATCCAAAACCAACTGAGCTTTCTGGATGGCTTCTGTTAAGTTTTTGGCTATTGCACCTACATCTTCCAAAGTGCTGTAGGTGCTTAAATCACGGTTGCTGTCTGTATCTCGAACAGGTGACACTTCCACAGCAGAGGGCATTACTGGTTCAACGTTCGTATGAGTAACAGCCAAAATGTAGTCTTATAGGTGACAAAACGCAACTCAGTAATACTAATAAACACCAAATTCCACGAAAAAGAAACATTAGAAGCAAAAATGTGAAAAAAGACCAAATGACGACTATCTACACCAAATAAATAGTTAAGATCTTTATTTCATTTTAATGCAAATGAACTTCTTCAGAACTGACAAACCGTTCAATAAATCAGTTTAAATACAAAAGCTTCAAAGAATGAATGAATTAAAAACCCAATGAGTTTCCATTCACCTAATTGTTCAATAATCTAAAAAGCTTTCTTAAAGACATAAATATCAAGTATAAAATATGCCACTGTATAGAAATATGTATACACATGTGTATAACACATACATTTATATGTACCAATTTGAAATGTACTCTTACTGTTATAATAAAGTGTAAAATGAAAAACTTAATAATACAACCTGTTATTTAAAAGACATTTAACATTTACAGTCTCATTTAGACCAGGAATTTGGTCCACCCTAAGAAATACTTGCCATCTAAGTTCTTTATTTTCAAGGGCATTGTTAAATTCTGTGACAAACGGAGTGAAATCTATTCCATCCAACACAAGAAATACAGTCTTTTTTTAAATTGGAACACTCTAAGGTGTGCTCGGCTATTGCATTGTTGGTATCTTTATTCAGATATATATATATATGTATATATATTGATATTGATAAAATGTGTTTTGTTTTACGTACATACTGTGATATTTATATATAAGTATGTATATATTTACTTCTCTCTCTCTCTCTCTCTCTCTGTATATATATATATATATATATATATATATATATATATATATATATATATATATATATATGCATCTCCATATGCATATACATTTATATCTATGTACAACACATGACTAATGTTAACATAATTTTTCCCTAATGTTGAGTGACTCTGCTGAATGATATACTTGAAAAAACATCAGACGTATTTACAACTCAGATGGCTTACTGGTAAATTGCTGTGTCTATGGTGTGCAGGGTTCTGAGCTTAAAACTTGCAAGGGCTGATTAATTTGTTGCTTGACAGAACAAGGACTGTTCGATACAGAGGGATTAAGGCACTTTTAAGCAGTTGTAAGTGGGTTTGCATGGGTTTATGTGGCAGTAAGCAATGCAAACTTTCAGTTAACTATGCTGACAGACAGTTAGACTTAAAAGTGCTTAATCTGTGTAGGCATCACTTAGCACCATGCAAACAGGCTTACTCCTGCTTACTACTGTTTACTCCCCCTTACCCCCATGCTAATTTCTTTAAAAGATAAGAAAAAAGGGGTGATAGAAAGTGGTGAACACGGGGGCACAAAGAGTGAAAAATATGAAAGATAGCTAGGTATGTGCAGGATGGGTGTAGGGAAGGTCCATTGTTATCCATTTCTTCTATAGCAACATCTGTGCATATATACTGAATTTGGAGGTAAATTTGGACACTCAAACCCCTGAGAGAGGGATAAGGACAACAGTAATGTGCTGTGAAGCCAATTAGACCAGAATACATGTCTCCAGTGGACACATGTGTGAAATGGTCAGCTATGTATAGGGCAACATTTTTTGGGGGGAACAGATTGACCTTTTTTTAATCTGAAAGTGGAATGTTGGGGAAGGATAGTAGGTATATTTGGGGAGGTAGGTTGGGTAGGAAGACAGACAAGACAGCATGCAGGGGCAGTATATGACACATGTGGGGGGTAAACACCTTGGGCGAGGAGGGGTGTTTGGTAATCGGAAGCCCACAAGCCCCCAAATGGATACAGTGGGACTGAGGTCCCCACTCATGGGCAGTCACCACTGCACCTTCCCGGACCCAAAGGTGGCTGTGCTGGGGGGCTGAGCAGGAGGTGCAGGCTGACCCTCTAAATGCAACATGCGGCCCTCAATCTAGTGTAGCAGATCTCCCAATTCCATGGGAACTCACTACGCACCAGACCCTGGACCTGGCTTCTGGTGAGAGGATCCTGTCCCCACCCGTGCCCAGGGGCAGTTCCACCTGAAGGTGAAACATGACCAGCGAATGAGGATGTCCCACTGTGGGTCCCAGATGTGCTGGGGCCTGGTTTCATGCCCAGATGAAGTGGGAGAGGGGGATCCACTGGGATTGGTCTTCCCAGATGTGTATGGTATTGCAGTTTTAGAACATATGTTGGTTTGTAATGGTAAACACATTCCAGGATTAGTTATGACAGCATGCATGAGTATTCCCATTAATCCAAAACAACAGATTTGGAACATTTGCATAGCAAATGGAACACATGCATATATGGAACCACAGTGGGCATTACACCGGCATGTAGGTTATATTGATAGCAACAGGCCACTAATGATAGTATTTGAAGAGGGAACATTAATTGGAATACATTTCAACATTTGTAGAACAATAGGACACGTCCCAACAGTAGGTTTGTTGGAAAACATACCCATTCATTTATGTGATTAGATTATTGGTGAAGATAAGGTGGGGAAGAGAGAGAGAGATGTCAATTAACAATTGTAGATTCTTGCAGTGGTCACAGCTTTAATGTTCATTGCTCTAATCATTACTCTACTGGTATTATTACAACAACCTAGGGCCTTGGGTTGGGCAGTGGTATGTTTGTACACAGTGTATAATTACAGGCTTCTTATAGCTACTTTATACCTTCTCTTACCTGGAAGACCTGTGGAGGGAATTTTTGTTAACACTACCTGACAGTTTCTTCCCATATTCACATAGTCAGGGTTACATATGTGCACTCATACTGTGTGTGTGTGTGTGTGTGTGTGTGTGTGTGTGTGTGTGTGTGTGTGTGTGTGCGCGTGTGTGTGTGTGTGTGTGTGTGTGTGTGTGTGTGTGTGTGTGTGTGTGGGCGCACACTCTACTGCCATACTCTGCCATGATTTCTATCAGTCACCCTGGTTGTTGGCAGCAGGGACTGGTAGCTGTGACAGCATGACACATTTGAACATTTCTTGGAGGAGACCACTTGGTGTATGTACTTATCTTGCTGTAATTTGCAGCCTTGGGGTTGGAGCATGGGTGTTGGACACAGTATAACTACAGCCTTCTTATAGCTACTTTATACCTTTTCTTACCTAGAAGACCTGTGGAGGGAATTTATGTTGACACTACCTGACTGTTTCTACACATATTCACAAAATCCTAGTTGAAATTATGCAAACAGTGTACTACCACTCCCAGTATTCAAACCCTGACTGTTTCTGATGCAGAATACAACAAGTTTGTATTTCATCAGAAGGAGCTATTGAGAAACTGCTGTCTCTTCTTTGAATGATTTCTGTCTCATTCTCTCTTTGTTGTACAATCTGACCTTGTAATTACAACATTCTTATACATACATTCCCATCATGCCTTTTGACATAGCACAGTGTGGAAAACAGTGGTTAACACAACATTACTATTCAGATATCAGATCTTGGTGCATGAAACATTTCATATCAGATAATCTCATGTCTTACAGAGGCACTAACTTTGTCAGATGAGACTTGATTGTTTAATGCTTTCAGAGCTATAGTTGCTATGCATAACCTGTACACATTTCAATTCACACCATACCAGAGTAAACACAACCAGTCCAGGGTTTTGAATTTTATTGACAGGCAATTACAATTTTATTTATATATAACCTATGTGAGATTATTAGTGCAATATTGTCTGGTTTATTCATTACACACCATACCCATTTTAATACTGCCAAGTGACATTCTACTCCTTTATATTTATTTGCTATGAATAGCACAAGCTAAATTGTTAGTCACCAACCTTGTGACACAGCCTTTGCAATCTACTAGCATAGGTTTCCTTGTTCATAGCCCACTCAGCTGGAGCTGTAAAGAAGATAGATAAACATTTATGCATACCTATCCATCACATACACAGGCTGGACTTTGGTGAAGAGTTATTAATATGAATACTTACACATGCCAGGGACATCACCTTTTTGCCCTGCTTTTTGGACCCACTGGTCCAAGAGCTCCCTCTTCCTATGCTTCATGTCAGCATAGTGTTGCCAGACCAGCTCACCAGTCTGAGGGATGCCAGTGGCACTGGTGAGATCATGGGCAAGACTTTCCCAGGCCTCCACTTTGTATTGGGAGCCCTGGTGATAGTGCTGCAGCAGTCGCATGTCATGGTTTTTAACAAGGTGTCCCACCATGACCTTGGCCTCCTGTATGCCCCAGTGCTGCACCCAAAAGTACATGCCCTCTCCAACACCTGCCATACTGCCTACAGTGGGGAGCTACAACTAGCTATGAGCTTTATTCCCAACCTACGAGGTTTAAATACAGCCGAATTCCCACCCGTTGCCATGATTGGATGGTTTTCAATATGCTGAGCTAAGCTAAGCTATGGGTAAACCTGCTTAGCTAAGGTTGGCAGTACTTAAAGGGGTAGGTTCAGCACTGCATACCAATGGGCAAATCTACTTAGCTGGGCTACTCATTGCTTAGCACTCCTATTTAAGCAATGCTTACATCCAGTTAGCATAGCTGTGCAATGCTTAGCATTGCTTATATTTCATTTTATAGACTATCAGCTGTATGGGATTGATTTATCATTCCTGACATATTATACTTTTGTTTACCTTCCCTGACATCCACCTATGTGCTTTCACTACATTTATTCTTGTGTGACTATAATGTATGGGGCATTTGTGTTTATATGGGGGTTTTCATAACTTTATTACACTTGACACCTCACATCTGGACCTACTACACTACTTTGGTTAACAAATATATGTTATTTACTACCTAATTATTAAAAAAAAAATAATTATGTACTGTTTTCACATGTAAAATGCTAATTCGCTTTACAGGGGATAGAATCAGGATCAACTACTTACAAAGTGAATGCTCTAACCACTTTGCTTTTTCCACATTGCTGTGTTTTGATGTATATTCCTATTTAGCTCCTTATGATGTGCAAGCTAGGCTGAGCAGACATGCACAAAGCGCACACCTGCTCAGCTATGCTTAAATTTTTTTCTGGATTAAAAAAAAATTAAACTATTGTGTTTTATTTTTGTAATGTAGGGGTATGCACATTGCTTTCTGCAACATTATCTGTGGGGGGCTATGCTTTTCAAATGGTAATGACATGACAGGCTTTGCATTTGAGAGGTATGTACCACGGGCACTAATAGTGTCCGCCATACCTCTCAGCTATACAGATCTTCACAAAATGTCCAGATTTTTGCCTTATATTTTTGGTCCATTTGTCATACAATTGTGGCTTTCTGGCAGATTAGTGGCAAAGCATTAAAGACTGCAGTTAGTAAATAATGTCAGTCATTTGAGCTTTACACTTCATAGCCTTTGGGTAATTCATGTTAATATCATGAGATATTGATATCATATGGTTATAGTTCCCTTAACACATCAAAGGTTTCTAACATCTCAGAGCTAGATTCCTCATTCCAAATCATATTTCCCTTTTAAAAGTCCTTTGGTATAGATTTCTCCCACCCGTTGCACCCAAATTGAGGAGTATATAAGATATAATCATCCAGAAGTCCCTCATATTTTTAAAATAATTTGATATTCCCACATACTCCTGTAAGTTGAATTTCACCTCAAATGTCAAAAAATATAACCTCTAGGCTTTGCATATGATGGGTGAACATAATCTGATTCTTGCTATCTTACCTTTTCACTTTCCAAGAAAAATATCCTCTATTTAGTCTTGAATTTATTGGAGGCTGTTTTGTTCAAAATTATATTGCACGTGCCTGAGAAAATGTGATACTACTAACAGTATCATAGCTACTTTAATCCTATATGCAAAAGAGTGATATTTTACCATAGCCAATCCTGTTTGTTTCATTCATGTATCATTCAATACATCCTTAGAAGCAAAACATTGTAGTAGATAATCTCTTGAGGAAGTCCACAAAGTTTCTTTCATATATACTGTCCCAATTACAGTAAACTTATCTTTATCCCATTAGATTTCATCCCTATGTCCCTGCCATATTTCTTAAATAAAATCAAGGTAAGCTTGATAATTTCATCAGTATTTACCAAAATATAACACAGTCATCTGCAAACAGGTTTAAAGAAATCTGTACCTGCCCAATTCTTTTCTAATTCCCTGAATTTCTTTTTGTTTCTCTGTACAAATTCCACCAAAAGCAACACAATTGTAGGGAAGGGGCTATACCTACATCATGCTCTTCTTGATATTTCCTTTTGAAGCTTTCAACTGGCAATATTTTAAAAAATGGTTCTTTTATCCTCTATATAATGTTGGTAATAGAATTTCTCTTTTGAAGGATGTACAACTCAATTCAACCTCTCAGCAGACATGAAAGTTGTACAAGTAGCAAAGATGAACCATTTAAGGTCTGCTGTCCTCATTGTACTAAAATAAATTGCACACAACCTCTGTAGCTATAAACACCCTGCTGATCCTACACGAAGCTTCACTGTCTATTTCCTAAAAGGTTAAGCAGGCTGCTGTCTAATGTTATGAGCAAAATATTAGAGAATCTTAATATCAAGATCTAATAAGAAATAGGTCTGAAAATTGTCATATCCAAAAGGTCTACTTTCACGTAAAAGCATACTCTCACACCTAGATGTCTGAAGTGATGGAGACAACTTGGCCCATCTAGTTATCTCAGTACACATTCAACCTAAGACTTGTCCCCTGCATTTATGAAATACAGTGACAAATCTATCTGGACCTGCTATTTTACAGTATTTTAAAGTTTAAATTGATTTATTTATTTATTTCTCGCTTCTCAATCTGATGATTTGAACTTTCTTGATCTGGGGATCCGATGTCTTAACTTTTCCTGCCCCTTCTTCAAGTATTTCCAATTCCAAATTCTTAAAGCTCCTACATAGACTAGGAAAGGACTTTCTAAATTCCTCCCCTGATCTGCACTGTACCATGATTGCTATTCAAAACGCAAAGTTTCATATAGTCCTGAATATATCAATTTCAAAGTTTTGAAACTTCTGTCATCTGATAGGGATCCATATTTATACCTATATCTATCCATATATATATATATATATATATATATATATATATATATATATATATATATATATATATATATATATGGGTCCCCTTTAGTAGATTGAACATTTATAAGTCCGATCTGACTGAATGGAGATCTCCATACAGAGCGGAAAGGGAAGAGTTCCCATTTCCACAATGTAGTGCAATCTCAGAGTTGATATATTTAAGTAAGGGGGGTATGGGGGGTGCAGGGGGGCATAGCCCCCCTGCTATAGATGTTTAGTTTTGTGTTTTTTGGTTTTATGTGGTTTTACGTCAGTGTTCGAACTTTTACAAGTTTAAACATATGGTCTCGGCCATATGTGGTTCAAACTAGTAAAAGTTCTATCTACTGAAGTAGATCCATTTATATATATATATAGAGAGAGAGAGAGAGAGAGAGAGCTATAGAGCTATAGAGCTATATAGCTATCTTAATATATATATATATATATATATATATATATATATATATATATATATATATATATACATACACAAATACATAGAAACATTTAGACAGATAGATATATTTAACTTTGATTACCTCATAGCGAATATTTCTAATATATCAGTTAAAAATCTATTCATAAAGTTAATTTAATATATGTTTGCTATAATTTCTGCCTTCACTGAGGTTAACCTGTTCAATTAATAGTGAACATAAAGCAAAACAGTTTGAATAATGTTTAATTTTGGTGGCATCAGCTTATTACTCACTAATCAGTGCTGGTGTGTGGGTTGTGAATTATTTATTAATGAATGCTTCAGTTAAAGCATGAGGAAAAATCGCTTATACCTGTTAAAGAACAGTTCCTCTATTTTTGTAACACTCATATTTTGGTTTACTTGATTCAGTATTTGTTGCTTACATGTATTTCTTTTCGGGATAGGATATATTATTGCTTGTTTAATGTTTCTATTTAAAAAAGTCATTAATTCAAATCAGTTTTGAACTTCAGTTGTACCCTGTCATTTTTCATTAAATGTCTTAAGCAAGCAATAATGCCTGACAGTGTATGTGTTAATGTGTTAATAAAACCCACCCAAGGGTGTTATGAGGCACAATATTGCAGGCAGATGCCCTCTGTACCCCTGGATGGGTATTAACTGCACATTAATGCATACCCTGGATGGCATTATCACACTTAGAGAATGGTCTCTCTGTAAAATTGTTGTGTTATACTTGCTTATTTATTTTTTAGGTACTATATTTTTTTTTATATATTTTTAATCTGAAATAGTTCCTCTTCCTAATGTTTCAAACTTGCTATAGTGCATGTTAATAGTGTTAGAGGAAGCATTTTACATCAAAAATATATATAAAAAATTAATATAGTGCTTAAAAAAATAACTAATTAAAATGCAACAATTTTACATAGGCCCCAATCTCTATTTCTGCCACACACACACACACACACACACACACACACACACACACACACACACACACACACACACAAACACAATCTTCACTGCTTTCATACACACATTCACTCACAGGAGATCGGTCTCAATCTCTTTGTCAGTGTCTCACATGCACAGTCTGCTTTCATACAGGCATTCACTCATGCAAGATCACTCTCACTCTCTCTTTCAGTCTCTCGCACACACAGTCTCTACTGATTTCATACCTGCATTCACTCACACAAGATCACTCTCATTCTCTTGATCTCTCAAACATACAGTCTCTCTCTCTCTCTCTTTTTTTTTTAACATTTTTACAGTCGCCAAACAGCAGAACCACTGCTTAGTGAGTATAAAATAATGCAGCCATTAGTTTTTTGCAGTCCAAGCTCCACGGCAGCTTAACATGCTGCCATGAAGTGCAGGACTCATTTTCCAGTGGGGATTACTTGTGCATTAATACACTGCTGGAGAACGTTCATTCTCCAATCAGGGTGTTGATGTACAGTTTGCCCATTATCTAAATAGGTTTAATTTTTGCAATCAACTTATTATGCCTGCTTGTGGAAGTATGCTGCTATGTCTTCAGTTGGCTATCAAGCATTTCTATGAGAACATTTAGAGGAAATATTTTTAAACTTTCTTTTTCTGATTTTTACTATTTTCTCAGTTGAATATTTTACCTAGGTTTATGTTCATATAATCCTTGATCCTCAAAATCAGGAAGGATGGCATAATGGTTAAGGGGTTTACCTTATGAACACAAGATGCAGCGTTTGATTCTCACATGAGGTAATTGGCTAGGCTTGAAATGGCCCACAAGGGTAGTTAGCCTAGTATGAACCTATGTAATGGCTAGAACTTCAAAAGAAATGTTAGAAGCAATCCTTTCTCCTGTCCTTTTTTCCTGCATACATTCTGTTTCCTTATTCCACAGATAAATGGCCATTTTGTTATACAATTACAAAAGTTTCATCATCAGTCCACCAGGTTCAATCATTAAGTAAAAATAACAAGTCTCTCTCAGTTTGTTGCTGCCTTACTCTTTTACACTTTGCCACTGCTGTATATGTTATAACTGCTGCATTCGCTGCTACCACATCACCTTGTTCATCCTCCACATTACTTTCCTCAGCACTTATGAAAAAGTTTTCTGACTCCTCACTCTATGAAACAGCAGGACTGTCACATGGATCATCCTACTCAGTTATTTCTAACAGAACATCACCTGAAAGCCCTCCAGACACCAGATATCTTAGCACAACCACTTCAAAAGACTCACTTACTTTCTTCTCCATGGAGACAGCAAAACACTGCTCGTTTATAACATCCAGCACACAGGAATATTTGTTTACATTCTGAAGCTCCATAGCAAACAATTTTTTCTTCAAAATCTCACTTTCTACCTCTCAACACTCCCTAGCTATTCTATCCTCCTCCTCCATGTTGCTGCTTCCCTTAAGCCTCTTCCTTGTTGCTGTAGGAGTCCTCTGACACCATCTATCAGCTCCAAAGAGTAGTGGAAGTTCCTGAATGTCCTGGGTAAATTTTTTCCTAGCAGTGTAAATACCACCTTGGGCTGTCCCCAAAAAATGGCTGCTATCCTAGTGGGACTAAGCTGGCCAACAAATCATATATAAAATAAAAATACCTGCTCTTTTATTTATTTTCATTTTAACTGTACAAAGAGAGTATAGTATTTTTAAAATGATTATGCCACGTCTAGTTTGAAACATACTATAACCAGTGTCTCAAACTACTTTTACACAGAGACCAAGTCAGAGTAAGGCAGGTGTTCCAACTATACTTTTCTTCTCTAGCAGTGCATTTGCCCTGAGAGCACTGACATTACACTGGTTATCCAATTTTCCAGTGGATTCATAGTAATACTGTTGCCTTCCAATTAGACATAAACTCTTCAAACCAGTTGGTATTCTATCAGGGTCTGTGGTGACACACTCATATTATTTATTTTTATCATGTGCAAGTGTTGGTACAAAGCAGGTTGTTTCCGCAGCAGCTTAGCCACCACTACATCCTTACTTCATTCTAATCCTAGAATTATAATTCCGTATTTCTAATCCTATGTGCTTAGTTTAACAAGAACAGCCTAGATCAGCAATCTTTCTCATACTGGCAAGCAACTGGGAGTAAGGACCTTACATCCACTATTTCATCTCAAATAGGATGACTTGCATTTCTATATCATGTCACTGTGTTTCCTGTACTTACACAATATACTTTGAGGGATATGAGGTGAAGTTGTTCCATATGAGGCTCATCTTCTGCCTTAATGAGAAACAACCTTGCAGGATCTGCTGTCCCTCAAATTGGTGCCTCGACAATCTTTGTTTTCCAGTGAGGAATTCAATATCAAGGAAACAGTACAAGCCCATGGTCCCCTATCCATTTCCCAAGTAATGTGGAGTAAATTAAGCCTCATTATTGCTCGTAGGTACTTAAATTACTAACTGAACACAGGTCATCTTGATTGCAGTCAAGACTTTATTAGTTAAACCTGATGTAGTTAGTTATCATTTGGCCTGGTCCCCTTCAATAAACACATCACACCAAATGACATTTGATGACCTTTATTAAACTTCCATAACATAGCTTTGTTCACCAAATTCATTAATTACAACTAACCATAATATAGTTGATTCTAAACACAGCATAACATCCTTGTAATATTAAACAGGGCAGCGTACCTACTCACCCATGCCCGAGTAAGCAGCGTCCATACCTCTGCTTGCTTACTTTACTTATGAAGCACCATCATTGTAATGTTAATCAGGACAGCGTACCTACTCAGCCTGCCCAGTAAGCAGGGTCCATACCTCTGCTCACTTACTTTACTTATGAAGCAGCATCCCATCTCACTTCATACACCATTTATTGAATTACCTTTCTCCAAATTAGCAGCAGCCTTACCTCAACTTGCTTATCTATGTAGCAAGCTTCCTCCACCTGCTCATTTTCTTTTCCCCAGATCCTTGAAATGAACATCCAGACACCAGAGAGGGAACAGAAGAGGGCAAGCCTGCCCATCTTCTCTGCCAACCAGTCTGACCAGGCTGTTATCCCTCCCTCCTACCAAATTCTTCAACCAACTAGCCCCCATAAAGTGAAGGAATAAGCCAAACATCATTCGGTGTAAACATCATCTGTAAAGTAAATTAGATCCCTGTCATCAACCACATGCCTTGACATACCAGCACTGAAACGTGCCTCAATGAACCTAAATGAAGTAGGATTACCCATGACCCCACTGTACCCCACCAGAACATCCCCTCAAAGAAAAAACATTCTTGTAGTCTGCTTCCTTCCGACTACTAACAGTGGCTCCCTCTTAACTGCGCTCTGTGGACCCATTGTACCACTCTGATGGCCAGGACGTCTTCTGCAACCAATATAGTCTGAACAGCAAGAGCCTCCATCCTGTCAACCTCATCACCTTCCAAAGCTACTTCTTTCAGGCCTTGACTGCTTCCACCTGCAAAAGAAAGAACACTGTAAATCTTTGCATACACCAAAACTTTCTTACAGACCTTAGCCAATGTCAGTCTGCCTCACCCCTAAACTGCCCAACTAAATTGCCCTGACTCCCCTATCTCGGCCTGACATCTCCTTACCACCATCAGCAGAGACAATAACCCTCATTATAACACAACGTGCAATGGAAATAACAGAAGATGCGACAACTAATCCTGTATAACCATAACTTAAATATCAATATACGTTACCTGTCACCTTTCAATTCCCATGTAAAACCTATATAACTGCATATGCCCAGCAAACTTGACTCTGAATAGTCTCTACATCATTCGCTTACTCAACCTACCAAATTACTCACACAAACCTTGAATCCACCAGTAACAGAGGCTGTTAAATCACATATGCGTACATTAAAAGAAACCAACATTAATGCCCTTCCATGACATTCCTAGCTAAACCTAGCAGTATGTACTACAGCAACTATTTAAACTGTACTGGTCCTCAATTCCCCTGACTAAACTGAATGACATGAAGTGTGCATGTGACAGCGGTACTCCCAGCAATGAAAACCACCATCCTACCAATCTCCCCAAGACTCCAAATGCACTGGCCCAATCATCAATATACTTAGACACTAAAACTGTAACCCCTTACCCCCTTAAAACTACTTGCCCTCCCATTTCTACTGCCCATAATTCCCAACTTTAAGAGCAATATTGTACTGTGTTCTCCTGTCAACCTTTGCCTTCCTCTCAACCTCTTGAAAAGTGTGCCACTTCTGGGTATCAGCCAAGTCAGAGACTGCACCAAGTAAAATGACAGTCCTGCAACTTCAGGCTTGAAGATCCTCTTTCCTGTGTTACCTTTGCCTCTGTATGGCAAAGCCCTCATCACCAGAACCCCACCCAGGCCACTGACTGTTACTCCACACTGTCGGTCTGCGACCTTCCTGCACCCAGCCTAATTGCTGGCCACACTCCAGCCTGATCTGCAAAAGAAAAAAAAGAAACTGTAAGCCCTCTGCACCCATAAACCAATATTTAACATCACCAAGCATTGTCAAGAGTCCACCACCATATCCTGCATCAAATCATATTTCCAGCAAGGAACATACTGCAATAATAACGTTCTTATGTCAACCACAGCAGTAACTGTCCCAATACTCAGATGACACCCATTAAAATATAGCACAAAAAGTGCACCAACACTGAAATTATGTCACTGCTGCATCTGCAAGTCAGTCTCCACTTGGTAACCCACACACACAACCTCAACCTGATCTGTGACATCAGTAAGACTCATTGGTGGGACAGATTTGCATCCCAGCAATTCCCCCTTCTGTATAATAGGCCCCCACTCCACCTCAAGCAGAATACCTCATCAGCCATTTGTAAGTGCAACCTGGTTAATGAATGGGAACCGAAAGTACCCCCCTGGGGTTCCACCTGTGTCCCTGCCGAACACAGACATCAGGTGCTGCCTTGTCAGAACATGGGCAAAATCCTTGGCTAGGCTTGTAAGGGCCTCTGAGCCAATAGCCTAGTAAATGCTTAAGATCCTCATTAAAAGGCTCCTTCACACAGCATGAATCCTCTGAAGAGAATAAAGAGAACAGTGTGAAACTATCAACTCAAACCTTCCATGAAAATTAGTGTTTACAATTGTGCTCTCACCAACTTTGAAGGCTGACAGTCAGCCAAAACCATTGATCAGAATCAACCCTGAACCTTGAGCCTATGAAGTGAAGATCATTAATCATTGTGCCAAACCCTTAACTGTAGCATGAATGTTCAAAAGGAATGAAGACTAAATACTTCTCATGCACACCTCATTAAACCAGTTAAACCAGTAGTTTGTCTATAATGTTTACCTTTTCCCCTTGTAGCTAATTCCTGCAAACTCCACAAGTTAGAGTCTGGCCTATGCCAAGGTGTAGCAAAGCTGGTGACCTCCGAATTCCAATCAGGTATTATTCTGTGTCTGCATTTATCAACTCCTCAATGTTGTTTGCCCACTCTAATACTGCTAATAGTGGCTATACCCAACCAGTGAGAAGCCCGCAGCCGTTGCAACCAGCACAACATCCACCACAAGCCCACCCATACCTCTCAGCCTTGTACAACAAATTATCTGAACAAAACAAAAATTAATGGGGGAACTAATCCCACAGATCAGGGACCAATTCCAATCCTTGCTCTTACTCCTTGCTCCCACTCAACTCGGCTTCATTTATGTGTAACTTTCTGACATAAATCTGTAATTATCTGTAATTATCCTCCATAGCTGCTGAGTACAATACTTCAGCCAAGCAACCAATTGACATGAGTCAAATTAAAATACAACAAATCATCCCATCAACTCACAACCAAATAATTGTGGAATTTCTGCACATTTAAATACCTTTCCAGAAAAGTAACTAGCTGCATTGAAAGGACATCATTATGTTCTTTGTCTAAAACTCCCTTAAAATAACAGCATTTGTATGGCTAGGTAATACCGATGACCCTTCAAGGTAACCAGTACTGTCAGCCTGTACCACTTAATAGGACATTAACCAACAGTCCACATAGCACCTAGGCAGCTACACATGCACGAAAACCACAATGCCCCACAGCTCGCAAAAAAAAAAAAAAAAAAAAAAAAAAAACCTCACGGGAAACCATAAAGCAACACCACCAATGAGTTAGCTGAGGAAAAAGAATACCTTGTAAAACAACCAAGGTGATGAAGAGCGGTCACAAACCTGAACGCCGAAGAAATCTTCCCAAAAATTAAAAGGTCACCCCTGCAACCTTTACCTGTGAGTCAGCCAGTGAAGGAAGGGTGACAATGCAAAACCCATGCACACTAACTGCCATCTGATTAATAGCCATAACGTTCCTCCCTCTACAAGAATGCTCCTGACCGGGGCTCCCCAGCCCGGGAAGTATAGTCCTAGCTGTCCCCATGAGTCCAACACTGCACAGCTACAAACTGCTCTTAAAGCTCAATCAGAAATGCAATGCACCAGTCACGAACAATCTATGTAATATAAAACACGACCCTACAACACCAATGAAAAAAATAAAACACACACACACACACACACACACACACACACACACACACACACACACACACACACACACACACACACACACACACACACACACACACACACACACACACACACACACACACACACACACACACACACACACACACACACACACACACAAAGGTAAGCCCTAAAGCAAAACAAGACTACAAGGGCAAAATAAAATCACAAGGCTGCTAACCTCACATAACAAGCATTCAGCACTGCACCACCTCTGAGATAGCCTGCAATCAAGCCTCGGGTGAGGCATGCTATATTTCCAACAAAAGAAGAAATGATCCACAGCATGTATCTTAACGTGAAAGTTTCAGCAACCACCTGCCCTAAACACCATTTTCCACTAACACCATTAAGCCATAGCCCATGAATCACTATCTGCTCCATCTCCCAAGGGACAACGAGCCCACAGAACCACCATTTCTCACCTCAGTTGTAACATAAGGCTTAATCAATAGCATATTTAACTTAACTAGCCAACCATACAGCAGTGCAGAGGAGCCAAGATCAATCCAGGGGCTCACAGCGGCTAGAAGCAAACTTTGAGAAACCAGTGTCTCCTATAATATAACTATATCTCTTAACCTCTTATAGCCTGAATTCTGGACAAAGCCATCAGTAAGAGTGGGACAAAGCCCCAAAATATAGGGGCAATGCTTAAATATTGCTCTTACAACTTAGAAAGTTGATAGACTAATAGGCTATCTATTCGCATGAATTTCTGAAGAGTATGAAGTCCTAAACTGAAATGTCTTTCATTAATCTCTAACTTTAGTCTCCTACAATTTGATATTAATTAACCACAAAACCCCAATTCTATGAAAACTGGACCAAACACATCAGGCAACATTCTGGACATTCAGCGCTAGTCTTTACAGTTGAGAGGTGTAAATACAACTCCCTTAAAATTCCCACAACCATTATTGTACTGCTCACTGTGAGGAACAACAGCCCTCGGATTTCTTGTTCATCCCTACTCTGTCACCCATTAAGGTGCAGTCCACAGTTCCTCCTCTCAGCAATGCACTACCTGTCTCTGCAGTAAATAAGTGATGACAGCAACTGAAAGTAATGGTACATTACTGATCAAACTTTCTTAACAAGCAACCGGAAATTACCCACCTCCTTCAATCCGACACAACAGATGCCACACTTCACATCTGGGCCCTCTATCAGCACTGTTTCTCTGATGTGAAGAATGTCAGCACTCCTCCGCACGTGCCCATAGGCAGACGTTACTGAGAAACCCTCAAGCCCACTTTATGCCAACTTTACTTAAAGGCTTCACCCTACTGCCAGTGAGGCCCACTGTAAAAGTTACCATCAAGGCAGACATGAGGAAAGCCCATGAAATAGTGAACCACCAAGGCAAGCAACCAAAGCACTAGGAAAAGCCCGTGAAACCATGAACCAACTAAACAGTAGCAAGGTATGTCCATGAATATCCTGTCTGTAACTCCCAATCGTGAAGAAAACAGGATTTTTTTTTTTTGATGGAGGCAAAGGTGGGGAAGGAAAATATATAAAGTACTAAGTACCTATTTAACCTCCTATACTAGGGACCCCCCCCCCACAGAGTCCACTGTACCCTCCCTGAAGCTCACATCCCAAAATATTCATGTTTACCTTATTTCAAGCCTGTATTTCACGTAGCTACACCAATAAACCCCTTGTAGTAAGCTTAATACCGCAAAGTACCAATTCTCACCTACATTATTTCATTTATTTTCTTTTTTATATATATATATATGACTACCCTACTCACCTCAAACCTGCCAATTCTTCATATCTCTATTAACCACAAGCCTACCTGGTCACCAAAGCTCTTAACGGTCATCTCGGACATAATTCTGTAGCAAGTTCACATCAAAATGTGATTGCTTACCCAACTACACTTGTCTAAACCTCTTAACCCCCTCCCCATTATTATCTCATTTCCTCCCAACCATCCCTGCCTCCACTTAACCCTTTCACCTCTCCAACCCACCTAACTCCCACTAATAATCTAATCCCTCATGAAGATGTTCCGGGACAACTTGGTTTGTTGCCAAACTTCTTTTATCACTCATGTTTTAAAGCTAAAGTTGCTACTTGCTACCTTCATTGACTACTGGTAAAATTGGGCTTAATTATACAAACATCAGTTATCATATATAGAGTTGGCGTATCAAGGTTCAGAAGTAGTACATGTAACTACCTTACCACTGAGATTAGAGTTATTGATCTTCAATGGTGAATATAGTACAACGACTCATTCAGGAGTAAGGTATGTTGTCTGACAGCTGAACCTAGGTATTATGTGCAAACATAAGATACAAAAGCATTTAAGGGTTAATTTGAAAGTTTTACCAATAAAGAATCTTTGCCGACATTCACTATTACTGCTTTAGTGTTGCAAATGTATGCTCTGAACTAGTTATGCTGCTAAAGCATTAGTTTTAATAAAGTGAAAAATAATATGTTGAGTTTCATTAAAATGGAAAGAGCTAGTACTTAAGCAAGAACATCGGGTAGATAGCATTTCTAATTTGTCTTGTGTAGCTTGAAATCCCAGAAAAAGACAACCATATAAATGCTTTTAGCAAGGGACATAAGCAGAGCAGATTCAGGGATTCACACGTGAGAAAGTTACACATTTGCTGAAGATCTCATATTTGATAATGAAAGAAATGTGTCCAGAGTTTAAAAAAATAAAAATATTAAGCATGTTTACATTAGTAAATCTACTTAGGGATAAGAAAGTATACTGTCGGTTAATAGCACTTTGGCATTGTTGCATTTTCCTTAAAATTTAACAAGCCAATAAAACAAATTCTGACATCTTATTAATAGCTAGGCTTGTGGGAAATGACATGTGCCATTGGTTCAGTACATTAATAATGCATTCAGTGAAGCAATACATGATTCTGTATTAGTTATAATGATATCCAATACTGCCATTCTCTAAAGCAAGCTGTTTCTAGAAATAAATGGAAGTAGTAAAATGTAACAGTTGTCTGAAATTGTCTTCCTTATTACAATGTACAAAAATGATACATGCTTTAAAAGCATCAGTCTTACCACATATCTGCATAAATGTCAAAGTCAACATTTTGGTCAGAATGTTGCTGTAAGGTATAGTATTAATGGCTGGATTAAATATACAGCACATTAAATGTGTCACTGGTCAGGGTTTTTCCAAAATCACTGGCAACATATTCTGTACAATTCCAGAGAATGTGTTCTGTCTTCCTTTTTCCAAAGACCGCAGCACTGTAAAAAGGACAGGCTCATCATCACAAAATGCTTTCTCATGATATACGGATGTCCATTTAAATGGATTGCCATTTGTAGCTGTCTGCACTTATTGCATCTCTTGGGAAGATTGATTTCTAGAGAGCTGAGGAAAAGGATTATTCTAAATATCTGATAAAGATTGATGCACCAGAAGGTGAGCAAGGAATGCAGTGGACAGGGAGTGCTGCTCAGAATGGCGCAAACATTACCTGAAAAATGTCTGTACCTATTTTAATATTCTGCAAGTCGATACAGTGACCTGCTTATCTATCACTTGTCATTTTGCAGTAGGTAGACTGGTCAATACATTTTAATTTCTCTACTCAGAATGACCAAACTCTTCAGCCTTTCTTCATATTGCAGCTGTCAAAAGTGAAGATCATATCTCCTAAATATGTTTGTTTAGCACTATGCTTAGTAACATTTCTGTCTGGCCTTCAGAAAGAGGTTTGTCTCATATTTTGTTAGAAACTTCAATGGTTTAAACCTGCTCATATTTATATAATTAGCATATTTCCTCTGTGATTGAATCAAGGAGACTGGAATGTACATAATGTGTTTGAGTTTATTAATGATAGATGGATAGATAGACAAACAGACATACAGATGGAGGAAAAGAATACAGCACATCAACAACCTCACTACTAAACCAAAACTCAGATAAACTGTTGAATTAATTAGAACCGTTTTGGAAACACAGGTCCTGATCAAAATCAGTGAGCACAGCATGAAAGGAGTGTGCTTAAGTTAGAAGTTATGCCTATGTATTGCAGATCACTATTTCTACTGCTTTACCCATAAACTATTGAGGTAGGCCAAGAAATAGCGAAATGTTTACGTTTCATCTCTCCCTACTACATTAATGATGCAGACAGAAACAGAACAAATGAAAACATTAAATCTATATGTGTGTGTGTGTGTGTGTGTGTGTGTGTGTGTGTGTGTGTGTGTGTGTGTGTTATACACACACACACACACACACATATTTATGCAACATTTAACTTTTGTACATTGTATTTTTTTAAAGTTTACCTCCTAATTTAATGTAATTGACCTATCGTCTTTTCTGCAAATGTGCTTTACACTTTAATTTCCTGGCTCCTTTGTTTCACTTTTCCTGGTCAAGCTATGTACTTGTATTTAGTTTTTAAAGATTTGATTACTGTAAAGTCTGTTTAAATTGCTAATGATCCTGATTTTTGTTTTGCTTCATTTAATTTTTTTATGCAGAATTATTAATGCATTTGGATGTGATTTCTTTCTGTAATATATATATATATATATATATATATATATATATATATATATATATATATATATATATATATACACATATTATATATATATATATATATATATATATATATATATATATATATATATATATTCATTTATTTATCCATTTATTTGTTTTGGCTTGCTGCTCTTGTTAGCTTCTTTTGGGTGTATATCCATGTGTGTGTGTGTGTGTGTGTGTGTGTGTGTGTGTGTGTGTGTGTGTGTGTGTGTGTGCGCAGATGCACTTATGAATGTATGTATATACATATATATAGATAGCTAACAGCTCAGTTCCAGTCTGTATACTATGAATGAAAAATGAGAGAGAGTGTTTAGTTTGCACATGCAAGATGCTCAATTTGATTTCATAAATGTAGTCTGACCTTCATTTGATCTGAATTAAAAAATAGTGCAGCAGTCAGTCCTTGCCTTCTAATGAACCACTCTCCATGTCTGTTTCTTCTTGTATAATATGCACTTGCAGTATAAAATTTTAAAGTGGCAAGATTCAGAAAAATAGCACACTCAGCAGCATGGGGCAGTTTTGGCTGTGTTCTGTGAAATGACTGATGAAGATTCATAATATTGTTGGATGCTATGATAAAAACCTTGAAGCTCAGCATTCATTGGTTTCATTACCATAGAAAGAAAGAAGTGAAGAAAATTGTCCCCTTGTAATAGCATGCAGAGCAGTTGCCAACTAGGTACAAATGCAGTAAATGGTAGTTATGTAAAGAGTAGTACTTTATACTGGGGCTTCTTAAATGAATTTGCTTCTCTGTTTTTGTGTGTATCAGTAAGCAAGGAGCTAGTATTACTCTTTGCTACAGAATTTTGGACCTCTGAACTAAGTATATTGATGTTAAGAGAATAATATACATTTGAGCATAAATTGAAAATAATAGAAAACCACAACCCAATAAATGTTGTAGTAGCCACCCTTTGCAAAAACAGCTAGTAATCCATTGTGGAAATGATGTTTGCCAGATCACACATTAAACGCTACCAACTCCGCATTCTAACATAATATCACCATCAGATTGACTGGAGGCAACAGTTACCAGCCTGATGGATAGCTTAATTGTGCTGCCTTTTGTCTTAGCACAACATTGAATACTACATGTTTAATTTAACATGACAATCACTTTGGCAGCCATCTTTAAAATCACGCAGCTTTACTGAAGCAGAGCATAACTGCACTGTAAAGGCTTTTACCAAACTATTACTCTAATCTTGAAAAAAAGTTTCACCTTCACACACTTCTTCTGTATACATGCATTAGTATTTCTAAAATTAAACATTATGTTGTTTACACATTTGAATCAAAGCTGGATCAGTTTTGCATGAAAATACAGTCAATGAAGTTATTTACAATTTCAGTTTGTATGTTTTATGTGTATATGCATATCTATTCATCTATCTATCTTATATAAATATATATATATATATATATATATATATATATATATATATATATATATATATATGTGTGTGTGTGTGTGTGTGTGTGTGTGTGTGTGTGTGTGTAAATCTATAGCATTTCATCAAAATGCCATAAAATTAAACCACACAATCAAACATAAAAGTCCAAACCTCATACTCATCATAGGCAGCCCTCTTTTTCCCATTTTCTACATGGGGTTTGGGTATCACATCAACTACCCCAATATCTCTTAAATCAGTGCCATTCTCCTATCCTCTTCAACAATTTTGCCTGACTATCACAGGTCTTCTATCACGGTCAATTCATCTCATTGTTGTACACCTATGTTTCCTTATTTTCTTCCTGACTGTCTCAAATCTTCTTCAACAGATTGTCTTCTGCTTTCCTTCCCATATATATGAACCACTGTCATCTGTTCTTGTTAACCTTCTCTGCAACTGGAGCTACTTCTGCTTTGATGTCCTCATTTCTTTATTTTCTTCCACAATGTGCATCCTACCACCCATTTCAACTACTTCATCTCTATCATATCTAGCTTTCTCAATAGCGTTGTTTTAACTACCCATGTTTCTGTTCCATAGAGTAATACTGGTCACAAGATAGGTTTTCAGCATACATTTCAGCTTTCTTGGCATTGTTTAGTCACCCCTGAAACTCTCTGCAAATTGGCTACATATCCTTGGATTTTTTCATCTCCTCATTCAGACTTGTTGCTATTGTATCTGTTTTATCTGTACCCAGTTTTATCCCATGTGTGTTATGTTTTGTGTTCCATTCCCTCCATTTTTATTCGGCATGTTCTTGTAATCCACATCATCTGCATAGTACAGTTTTGTTGATCAGCCCTTCCATTCTGTTTGCTAATGTAATCCATTACCAATCTGGATAGTAATAGGCTGACAGCCAGACCTGATGCACATCCTCTTCCACTGGAAGCCCCTCTGTGAGTCTGAACACTGTTGCTTATGTAATTGTGCTCTCGTGTATAGCCTGCACCAGTTATACCATTGTTTTTGTGACTTCAAACCATCACATGACTGCACAAATCAATGTTTTCGGGACCTTGTCATATTCCTTCTCCTATTCTAGGAATGCATAGTTGGGCAATTTCTTTACCTCTCATATCTTCCCAGTTGTGCTGCATCCTGATTTGAATCTGAACTGCTTAACTCCATCATAATTTCTACTACTCTGAGTATTCATTTATCAATCATCCTCTCCAGAACTTTCAAGTGTGGAGTGTGACAGAAGTATGATACATTTATACTGTCTGCCGGAACTCAAATGCTTATTCTGCACTCAACTAAGATGTGGCTCTCTGTACTGCTATGAGTACACTCAAGTCCAATTCCTTTTGATCACATCTTTTATAATCTCATCTGAGCCTGCTGCTTTCCCTGACTTCATTTTTCTTAGTGCTATTCTTAATTCTCCCAGGGTGGTCTCCTCTTTTTTCCTCATAGGCTGTACCTGGGGAAGTACAGCTTCTGTGGGGTTTTCTTCATCTAGAAACTGCTGGATGTATTATTTCCATTTGGATTTGATGTCATGTGGACTGGTGAGTAATGCTGGCATGGCCATACCTCTCAACCTCCTAGCACAAGAAATTTGGACTAAGCCTAAATTATTGGAGGGGGCAAAGGCCCCAAAATAGTGACAGGTTTTCTGTACTGCTTGCCTGAATGCAGAAGATGCCCAGCCTCCTCCTTACCATCATGTTATCCAGTTTCAAGCTGCATCCTGTCTGTGAACCTACATTTACTGTAACAATTTATAGTTCATGTTGATTGGTTTTATGTCCAGCTTTCACTCAAAAGAGCTATCCCGAGGTAACACAAGTTGGGCAACTGAACACCAAACAGCCAGTAGCTTATTCACCCTAACAGTGAGCTTCTTAAATTCATAGTAGGTAACTGCTAAATGTTATGTCAGACGCACACACACACATACACACACACACACACACACACACACACACACACACACACACACACACACACACACACACACACACACACACACACACATATACAATATAGACTTTCACTAAAAGAGTAAAAAGCACTTCTGGACAACTTTTATATAATAGCAAGCAGATGCTATGGTTTGTGACACTCATAGTGTGCTGTTTTGCTTCACTTCTGACTGCAAATGTAATACTGACATTTAAATACTAGTAGGCACTGTAGCTCAGTTGGAATCTGCCAATCCCACCCCATAACACTTTGCACCCAGGATGGCTACCCTGTTCATCCCACCCTAACTGCACTACTGTCTTAGACCCCCCCAAAATACTGCCAGCAGAATCTGTCATGCTCTTTATTCTAGTTACTGGGATAGAACATCATTGTACCTTGTATATATAGATTAAATGGTTAGCCATTTAAGCCCTGCTTCACAGTTTCACTTGACACTTACTTTTATATTTGCACATAAAAATTACCAACCATCACTGAAAGCAAACACAAGTCAGCACTCAATGCTCCTGGCCAGCAGAGACACAGGTGGAATCCCAGGGGTATATTTTTTGTTCCTCATCTAGTTATCCAGGTTGTGCTTAAAAAGGGTTAATGAGGTACTCTGGTTGAAGTGGAGATGGAGTCTCTGGGACACAAATCTATCCCACTAACATGTTCTTTTTATGTCACAGACCAGGTTGAGGTTGCACGTGTGGGTTACTTTAGTGGAGCTTGACTTGCTGATATGTAGCAGTCCCATCAGGGCAGGGTCTGAGCTTGCTTTGTATACCAGACAGAGGTCACCTCTGAGGAGTCTGTATGAGACTGAGTAGAGGGACAGGGATTTTAGCCTATCTGTTTAGGGCAGAAGTTTGAGGCCCTGGATTCTCCTGGTGAGGAACCTCTGTGGTCTCTCCAGATGCTGCATGTGCTTTGTGAGGTACATGCCAAAAGGGGTGTTGTACACAATAATGTGTCTTATAAGGGAAGAATACAAGGATGCTATGACCTCCTTGTCCTTGGATAAGATGCCCTTCTTAATAAGGTGGACCATGTAGAAAGCTTTCCATAGAACAGAGGCAATAAGATGGTCAAAAGTCAGTTTGCTATCAACCTGGGTGCCTGAGTCCCTCACAACTGATTGCATGCTTAGGACCTTGTTATTAATGTAATAATTTGAGGGGACATCACTCTCCCCAAAGGGGATGATGATGCATGTTTTGGCATTCAGTTTGAGGCCATGTTTCTGGCATCAGTCATTTATTTGGGTGAGACCCTCTTAGATGATGTTTGCATCACTAGGGGAATTGATGACAGCATCCAACTTGCAGTCATCTGCAAACGTCGTCAGCCATAGCCAACTGTTTTTAGCCTGCACCTCATAAAAGTATATCCCAAAAAACAGAGGCCCCAAGACCAATCCCTAGGGTGCACCACTTGTTACGGGTTTACTGTTTGAGGTGGCTTCCTATATTTTGACTAAGTGGATTCTATCAGTGAGCCAGTTTGCTACCCATCTGGTAACATATGGTTTGATGCCTAGTTGAGAGAGTTTATCTGTTATACCGAAGTGGGGAATGGTATCAAAGCCTTTGGCCAAGTGAAGGTAGACAGTGTGCACTGTCTTCCCCTCGTCCATGGCTTTGGTGACTGTTTCAAAGAAGTCGACCAAATTTAACAGGCAAGACCTCCCCTTGACAAAACCAGACTGTGTGGGATAAAGTGTTTGGCAGTTGCCAATGTCCTTGTTAATGAAGTCCATGATTATCCATTCCATGGCCTTGCAGATCAGGCTAGTTAGGCTGATGGTTCTATAATTTCCTGGATAGGTGGACTCTCCACCTTTGTGCAAAGAGATAACAGTGGTTGTCCTTCACTCGGCTGGGATGAAGACGGTACTCAGGCTTTGGTTGAATATGGTGCCTAATGGTGCTGCAAGTTACTGCCTAAGTTGATATAGGATGCAGCTTGGGATGTTATCAGTTCCCATGGAAGCTGTATTTTTTGCCTTTGGGAGGGCAGTTATGACTTGCTCACTAGAGATAAGTGGAGTGATCAGGTGCTGGGGATGTCCTGATTTTCTGATGGGGGACAGTGGGGTGAAGTTTCCAGGTTGGCTATATCTATGGTATTTGTGTATGTGGTGTCCTTGTCCATCAGTTCTGAGCAGATCTGAGTGCTTCCTTTGAGATTGCAGATATATGTGAAGAAAACCTTATCTTATCTTTAGTAGATGTGGCCAGTTTAGACTCAAAGTTTGCTTTGGAGGATTTCATCGGTGCTCTTATTTGCTTGTTCAGGGTAAGGAGAGAATGCTTCCAATTAGGCACCTGCTCCTTCTTGGTCCTGGACAGCATTTTTTTTTCTTTTTATTATACAGTTTATTTATTGCAGATGTCCACCAGACAGGTTTATTTTTCCTTGAGGAGGAGGATTTTGCCCTGTCTGATAATCCTGATTTCATGCAGCTATACAAATGCTCATCTAATACTTTGGTGTAGGTTTGGACATTTGTCCCAGTTCCTACAGAGAGGGAGGGGCCTGTGAAGCTGTTTACAACTTCCCTCAGGAGGCTGTAGTCAGCTTTGGAGAAGTTTTTATGTTTGACCCTAGCATGGGGGGGGGGGGTCGAGGGAGATGGTGACTTCAAAAGTGACCCTTTTGTGGTCAGATCTTACAAGGGAGGATGACGCTGTAGGGATGCTGCAGTCGTTACTCATGTTGGTTAATACCAAGTCCAAGACATTATCACCTCTTGTAGGGGATGTCAGCCAGCTGGTCCAAGGCATTTGCATTGACAAAAGCAAGGAATCTCTGGACACTTGTGTTTTGGCATGAGTAATTCTTCCAGTCTATGGTTGGATAGTTGAAGTCACCCAAAGTCAGGGTAAAGGGTTGAATCTTAAAACAGTCAAAGAGGTCCAGATAGGTGGAGTGGGCATCTTGAGTCAAAGTTGGGGGCCCATAGATTTGAATAAGGGTCTTGTCAACAGTTAACTGCACCTGGAGTGTCTCCTGTGCAGCATACTGTTTGACCAGCCAGGAGGTGTGTATGTCTTTAATATATATTGAAACTCAACCTCCTTTTGTTTTGCTATATTAAGAATGCTTGCAATGAGTGCAGTTTCCTGTTTAGACTTCTAGCATTTAGCAGCCTGACCTTTAATTTGTCTTTTGATGAAATGTTCATGTTGGTAGTTTTGATCTCATGACATTGCCTAAAGAAGGCACTATTGGGGAAGCAAGAGCCTTTGCCAGAAGCCTGAAGCCCAAGGTAGTCAGATGCAGGCCATCTCTTGCAAAGCACTGCAGTCTGTCGATCATGTCTTTCCAGGCTGTCTGGTACTGGATACCCTTGGAATGAGACCTGAAATTAAGCCAATTGCTAAAGTCAATCATTTTCTGTTTGTTTTGAGGCATCATTCTGGATGACAGTAGAATGCTGCTTAAGGCTAGGGATATTCCTGCCTGGGACACATATTCAGTGAGCTTGGTCATGTCTCTCTTCATATTATCCAGGGAGGTACGTCTCACATCATTCACACCAACATGGACTATGACAGAGTCATAATAGTATCTGCAGTTGAGGGACTTGCGTGCATGTGTGAGAAGGTGGATTCTGGCACCTGGCAAAAAACTAGGTGTAACTTTCTCTTTATCCAGCCTGGTGAGGGGCACATCTGTGTGTCTCACAATTGTGTCTCCTATGACTAATATGTTGCATTTATGGTTAGGCGTTAGTGGCTGTAAGACACAGGTGTTTGGACTATGTGTTGTGTTTGGTGTGGTGGGCTGTGGATAACAGTTGATGTCCTTGCCTTCACTGTTGCAGTATTCATCATGTATGGGATTCCCTGCCATGGAAGCCCAACATCTGGGCAGGCTACCATTGCTTTAAGGTATGTTGAATGTCACTCAAGCAGTCCTCACGTAGAGTAGAGCATAAAGGTGACGTTCAGATGCACCATTCTCAGAACTGATTGCCCCAGTAGGAACACCAGTCCAAGGAAATCCAAAGAGAACCTGCACATCCAGGAAGGAAAAAGACTAGTGGGATGGAGGGAGGGAGAGAATACTGCAGTGGTGAAGGCAAGGACATCTACTGTTATGGTAAGATTTTACACAACTGTACTATTTCCTTACATTCACCGCTGCAGTATTCATCAGGTATAGGAAAGTGTCAAAATTCAAGAAGAAACTTGGGAGGAAGGAGCAGCAGTAGAGACCTCTAAGAAGCCAAGAAGAACGCCATTAGCAAAACCAGCTCTAGCTTTGGAGATACCATCCAACTTGTAGTGTTTAGTAAAAGTATAAAGTATACACAGAAGTTCAGATAGTTGTTTCTAGAATAGAATTAATATCTAAGCCCTTGAAAAAAGCACCAGAAGAAGCCGCAGCTCTAGTAGAATGAGTCTTTACAAAAGAAGGAAAGATCTTGCCATTAAAAGTGTAACAACAAAAAAAAAAGAAATAACCTTTGAAATCCAAGTAGAAGAAGTTTGCTTGGAAACAGCTAATCTTAAAGACCTAAGGTGAAAGGAAAAAAACAACTGATCAGATTTCAGATAGTTTTAGTCTTATCCAAATAAAATCTGAGCTGTCTATGTATGTCCAAAGTATGCAGCACCCTCTCACTGTCAGATTGTGGAGAAGGAAAAATTAGGCAAATCAATAGACTGATTAAGTGACAACTCATTAACCACCGCAGGCATGAAAGAAGAATTAGTATACAAGGACAGTTTGTCTTTGTGGAATATCAAAAAAGGTGGACAGGCCATGAGGGCTTGCAACTCAGACACCCGTCTGCCAGAAGTAGGAGCTAACAAAAGAACTGTCTTCCAAGAACAATGTTGCAAGGAAGCTGAAACAGCAGACTCAAAAGGAGCCTGAATCAATTTCTCTAGAACAAAATTAAGATCCCAAGGAGGAGGAACAGGGTTCCTGGGAAGTCTAATATTAATGATGCCTTTAAGAAATTGCTTAACCTCAAAACTAGAAGCTAAAGGAGAAGTTAAAAGCAGACAAGCAGAAAGGGAAGATACGTGGGCCTTAATAGAAGAATGGGCCAAACCAGCATTGAACAACTCACACAAACAATAGAGAACCAAAGGAACATCCACAGTAAGTGGGTCTAGGTTAGGAGAGAGAAACCAAATAGAAAACCTCTTCCATTTAGATAAGTAAGATTTCCTAGCAGTAGGTTTCCTGGCATCCTGTAAGACCTGCAACATGTCCTCAGAAAAAAAGGTTTCTATGACAACTCCAAATCCTATCACCCACAGTGTCAATTGAAGCATGGACAGGTGGGGGTGGATGAGAGATCCCTTGTCTTGTGTGAGTAGATCCACACTGTAAGGTAACTTGTGATGACTGCCCTTGGCTAGATGCAGAAGTAGAGGAAACCAGTGCTGCTGCAGCCAAAAGAAAGTCACCAACACAATTTTGGGAGTATCCTGTTGAATCTTGAATAGGACTTTCAGAATTAGGGGATGGAGAGGGAATGCATAAAGAAACATCCCATTCCAAGAAAATGAGAGGCATCCACCTTCATCACCAGAGGATCTGGGACTCTGGAACAAAACAGAGGAAGTTGATTGTTCAGAGGGGAGACAAAGAGATCTACTTGAGGAACAATGGTGAACAATGTCCAGAAACGCATCCTTGTGAAGCATCCATTTGTGGGACTGAGTGAAGGACCTGCTCAGAGTGTCTTCCACAATGTTATGATCTGAAGAGATATAAACTACCAAAAGAGTCACTTGATACTTACTAGAAGTGCCAACTGGTAAAGAAGGGAAGAGCTTGTTCTCCCTGTGTTTGCTGACATACCACATAGCTGTGGTATTGCCTGTGAATACCTTGAGAAGCCCCGGATGATAAACAGGATGAAAGGCCTGAAGAACCAGCATAAGAGCTCTCATCTCTTTGATGTTGATGTGCTCCTTATGAGGCAACCAGACTCCCTGAACCTTCAGGGAGCCAAAAGTTGCTCCCCATCTCACATCTGAAGTGTCTGTGAACAGATCCTGAGAGGGAAGAGGGGGGATGAAAAGGGAGCCCTGGATTCAGAGACAACTGCTGACTCTACTAGAGAAGTTCCTTCTTGAGACAAGGAAGAAGATGAACTGTAAAATCTAGAGGATGCACATGCTGAAGCAACACCAACTTCAGAAACCACTGGAACTTCCTCATGTGGAGTTTGGCCAGAGGGAGCACTGGAATGGTTGAAGCCATGAAACCCAGACCCCTCAGAAACTCCCTGGCTGTAATGGAGGCCATGGGAAGAAGAGTTTGAAAGTAAGAAATGAGAGTTAAGGCCTGTGAAAGTGAAAGGGATGCCAGCATTGGCACTGTCTGAATCCGGCAACCCAGAAAGACATGATCCTGAGAAGAGTTTTTGAAGTGTATCATGAACCACAGGCTCTGAAGAAGAGAAATGGCAAAATGAAGATTTTGCAAATGGATCTCCAGAGAGGATGCCTCAATCAGGATGTCATCAAAGTAAGGAAATATTTAGATCCCTTGAAGCCTGCAAAAACAATCACAGGAGTGAGGCATTTGTTGAACACCCTTGGGGCAGTAGAAAGGCCAAAGGGCACAGCACAAAACTGAAAATGCCAGGAAATAACAGAGAAATGCAAAAAACTTCCTGAAAAGAGGATGGATCAAAATATGGAGATAAGCATCCTTGAGATCCAGAGACACCAGAAAGGCCTGAATGAGCTAGAGAGGAAACAAAGTCTAGAAAACATCCAATAGGAAGGCACATTCTGAAAAGTGTTTAGATGAGACAGATCTAGGATCGGTCTCAAAGTACCCTCTTTTCTGAGCACTAAAATCATTCTTGAATAAAACTCCTTTCCCCTTTGGGACACAGGCACTTCTTGAACAGGACCTTGAGACAAGCGATCACAAAGAACCTCTGGGTTAAAAGGAAGTTGTTTCTGAGGAGGCCGAGGAATGCCCATAAAAGGAGAAAGACATATCTACACCATGAAGTACCCCTGACAAATGATTGACAGAAACCAAGAATCCTTAGTGATTCAAAGCTAAATGGGAAGAGAAAGAGAAAGGCAAAGAGAAAGAGGAATGTGGCTGTGAACAGGTAGATAGTCAGACAGCACCTGGTTTGTCAGAAAAGGAAGACATCGAAATCTCTGTAGTCCAAGTGGCCTTAGCAGAAGGAACTCATTTACCACCCTTTTTACCTTTAGCAGGAGGGGCAATATTGCCTACAAACAAAGGCTGGTTTAGAAGGGTAGTTTCTCTGAAATTTAGGCATAGGAGAAACAAACACATGTTTAAGCTCCTGTAAGGCCTTCCTCATTGTCCTAAAGAGACTTAAACAAACCAACATCTGCTTCCCCAAAGAAAAGTTTATTATCCCAAGGAGCATCCATCAACTTAGCCTTAATATCATCAGGTTAAGGTTGAAGTCTAAGCCAAGAATGCCTCCTCATCACTGAACCAAAAGCAGCAGCACTAGAAGAGGCATCTGCTGCATCATAACTACATCATAACTACATTTGATAGAATGATGAACTACTTAAGAGGAAGTCCCTAGCAAGGAAAGAACAGATGATTTACTCCCAATGTCTGGAAGATCAGAAAAAAGCTGACAAGCCTGAGAAAGAAGAGTCAACACATACCTGGACATATGGATCTGATAATTAATTGCCCTAAAAGCTAGGGTAGCAGAAGTATAAACCTTCTTACCCAGGCTGACCATGGTTCTGATGTCCTTGTCAGAAGGCAGCAACTTGGACGAAGGAAACAACTGAGACAGCATATCAGAGGCTACAGATACCAAAGAGGGGTCAGCAGCAGGACATTTGAACACAAAGGAACAATCCTCAGGCACCCTATAAAACCTATCAGGTTTCTTGGGATCGGGGGCAGGAATCAGAAGCTATAGAGGCATTGGAAAAAAAAACATCCAGTAAAGCAGCCAAAACAGGAGGAATGGCCACAGGTTTAGAAGATTCCATCTGCAGTAACTCATAGTACCTCTTATAGATATCAGACACCTGAGCACAATCCCACTCAAAAAAATGCCATCATCCTAGAGATTGTGTACCCCAAGGAAATTTCCTCAAAAGGAATATCAGGTCTATTAGATTCCTCCACCTCTGACCACTAGTCTAAAGGAGAATGGATCTGAGTAGAAAAAGGAAGGGATTCTTCATCAGAATCCAACTCTTCCTCAGAAGAATTCAATTCTCTGGGCCTTTTAAATGGAGAAGAAGACTAAGGAGGAGCAGGAACCAAAACCCCTTGAGGAGGCCTTAATGACAGTAAAGCATTAAATAACCACTGAGTAAAGGCCTGCCCTCACTTTGTGGATCCTTAGGAGCAGAAGAAACATGTTTAGTTTTCTGTTTCTCTTTTAAGGGAATTCCACCCTAGAAAACTGAGAAGGCTCTGGCTCAGAACAGCATTTGGCAACTGTAGTAAGAACTTCTTCCCTAAGGAGAATCTGTGGAACCCCCTTAGCCCATCAGATACAACCATGATTCCCCCTGAATGTCTGAAACAGACGTTTTCAAAGAATCATTGGACATGCTGCCTACCAGATCCTCACTGGCCTACTACTCAGTCATGGCAGAGAAATCTGACAACACAGCTAGGCAATCCTCCAAGTTTGTAATAACCTTAGGAGAAACACCTGGCAGAGGCTGGACAGCAGTAGATTCCGGTCTTACCTTTTTTACCTTCTCCTTCCCTGATGGCTGACCCTCAGGGTGGGAAGTTCCTTCCATTGTATCTTTAGCAGGAAGCTTAAGATGCTGGTTCTCAAGATACAATGAAAGGGAAGAAAGCCTAATACAAAAGGTTTTTGGGATGAACGCCTGACAAGTCAAACAAGATGTATGGTCATGAGAAGCTCCTAGACAAAAAAGGCACTTCTCATGGCAGTCTTTATGAGGACTCTTTCCCCCACACTGGCATTTACCCTTCCTGGATGACTTTAGCCCCAAACAGCACAAAAAAAATAAAGAAAAAGAACAAAATCCCAACTGAGTACTTATCTGCAATGATGAGGACTTCAGCAAACAGAAGTAATCATTGCAATACAAAAAGTAAAAATGGCAGAAAACAGATGTAGGCAAACAAAGTGACAGTTAGAAATAGAATTTAGACTGGCCACAAAAACGTTCTGAGGCATATGCCTAAACGTCATCTTTATACCCTATGCTATGTGATGAGCATGTGGGTGACATTCAGTGTACCTTAAAGCAATGGTAGGCTTCGGTAGACTGGCAGGATGTTGGGATTCCACTGCAGCAGTGAATTTAAGGACATACTATTTCTGTCATTTAACTGTGCAAATGGACTGCATATTACTACTGCATGATATCAGTATTTTTTAAATTGACATTTATCCATCTCACGTTACAGCCTTATGGTATACGTTTTTTCATTATAATATTTATCATTTGCAGGTAGGTAAGTAAGCTCAGCTTATGCTGTTAATAACTATTTTAGAAAAGGTAGCTAGTAGATCTGAAAGAGTTGCAGATGTCTTAAACTTCAAATGTGTAGGGACAAGTTCTAAAATGGACTATTAACTAAAAAAAATAGTTTGACAATGAACTAAGTAGTAACGAATGTGAATTGGAGATAACATGAGACCAATGCTTACTGAAATGGACTAGAAATTATTTCCTTAGCAGCATGACCAAGGATAGGGAGGAACAGCATCTATGTATTTATTTTCATCAATCACTTTTAAAAAGCCATCTGTAATCCTGTGTTGTGAAACATTTGATGAGGATCTTGGCAAAGCAGCCTAAATATCTCCACATGATCTAAAAGACTGCTTAATGTCTCAAGTACATGCAAAGATGATGGACCCGTGTAACAAATAAAATGCTTTTAAACACTAAAAGAGAAAGTAAATTGAGTCAGAACCTTATCATGCCAACATAGCTTCTTCAAGATTTGACAAATAACGATTTTGTTGGTTGAATTAGTGAGGGCAGAATGTTTTACAGTCTTCTTGAAAATATTTGCAAATACATGTTAGCTGTGAAAGTAAGAAAGGATTGTAATTAAATGGAGTGTTGATTTCTAACTTTGTCTTTGGAAACAGTCCAGGGTAATTATAGGAAAATTGACCATTTTGCAAATCTATCTTGATAACTTTAAATGTTACTGGTTCTCACACATGACACATGACAATTCATAACAGTATTCTCTGAGGACATATTTTATTGTATCTATGTATCTGTCTATCTATCTATATATTTATCTATCTATATTAAATGAAGTAATATGCATTGCATTGCACTCATCATTACAGTGATAATCTGAAATTATCTTGCCCTTATACTAAGAATGACGAAAACATATCAAATAATTCTTCTTTGTATGTATTCAAACACCTTCTAATAAATGCAACGTTCAGTACTTATAATCATTTTATAACTTTTGAGCAAGCCAAATGTCTGGCAAGTTTCTTCACTGGTATTCCATATCTAAGATATGTAACAGAGCTCCAAAAATAAATACTTATTGGTGATAAAGACTGTTCAAGCCAACAATAAAAAGAACTTTAATAAAATGGTTGAACAGAACCACAGCAGAAGAATAAAAACAGGTCACATTTATTGAATCAAAAAATGGTAAGCGCGTTCACAATGACCTGCTTCTTTAAAATTTTTGTCATGATTTTATATTGATTGTTTTAATTATGATGTCATTAATTAGTGGGTATATAAAACAATTTAGGATGAATGGGATTATTGGTCTGATGAAGCAAGTTGTTTGTGGAAGCGCTTACCATTTTTTAATTCAATAAATGTGACCTGTTTATATTCCACTGCTCAACCATTTTATCGAAGTATGTAACAGAGTTATTCAGTCTGGGTAGCTTACCTTGCCTTTGGAACATTATTACCTGCGTTATAGCTTTTCTTAGAGACATATTCTGAGTTGTCTCTTGCTGCAGCTTATAACAATTATAATTCTCTGTGACTCGATTTTCATGCAAAGCACTGGTTGTGGCAAACTTCAGTATAGTTGTTTATGCTGATGCCTAAATTTCTGTATGTACATATTCATATTCCCCTCATCAACACTGGCAGTCAGTTCAAGTGTTCATTCAACTACTTCAGCTGTAATTTGTCCTTAAGATTTGCACTATTACTTTGTCTCCAAGCTGCAGATCTAGAAATCTACTGCATTTTTTATCCTACTAGTAATAGACACGGGCAATATGGTTCAGCTGTCAATTTGCTTGCCTTCCTTCTTTCCATTGTTTACTATGCTACTGTAAACTGAATCCTCACAATGGAGTATTTCTGTATTCCAGAATTATAAGACAACCTCATTAGTGTATGCTATTGTACTTTCTCACACGACTCACCTCCACTGTATAGTTTTCTTTTCTTCATCTTTGGATTGAAGGTACAATGGACTACATAAGTCTGGTCCCCCCTCATGTTTTGATTTTTTGAATTCCTGAATTTTGTATTACAAACCATTGGCAGATATGGCCAAATCCGTCTTCCTTTTACCAGTGATGTAGACTTCAAAGTGCTAATAAGATACATGTTTATGTCTGTCAGTTTGATTATTTCAGGGTACTTGAAGTAATAATCTGCACATAAGAGACATATGGCTGCTTTGAACTTGAAATCCATGCTTTCTCTGTTTCAAGAAGGGTCTGTTACTGGATATGTTAGCATTTCTTCCTTTACATTATTCATAGGTTCATAGGTTCATAGATCAGTACTAGGCTATCAGCCCTAGAGCCTATACAAGTCTAGCCATAACAATTCCCTGGCTATTTCTTCCCACACTATTTACTTCCCTGGACCCCTGTCTAGCAGGGCGAATGATGTGATCCCCGGGGTGAATTTCCTTTCTCCCATCCAATCATCAAGGTTCCTTTTGAAGAGGGCCAAAGAGGCACTCTGCTTGACATGTATGGGCAGTCTATTCCAGAGTCTGGGGAGTCTCTGGGTCAGGAACCTATCCCTCCAGCATGTTTTGTTTATTGTGATGACAAGGTTTAGATCCCTGGAGCGTGTGGCTCTGAGGAATTGGGATTTCTTTAAGTGTAGCATGTCCAACAGCTTTGGGTTTGACATGGCCTTGTATGTTAAGCAGAGATCGCCTTGGAGTAGACGATATGCGACAGAGTATAGCTGGAGTTTTTTAAGGTGGTCAGCATAGGGAATCTGCTTTAAGCCTGTGATTATTTTAGTGAGGTATTTCTGCAGCCTTTTGATAGAATTTATAAAAGCTGCAACTTTGCACTATTTATTCTGTTTGAATACACATTCCTGTCCAGAATATTTTTATCATTTTTTTTGGACAATACTGTTCCCAACAATGACAAATCAGTTCCTGCCAATCATTTTTGTATGAAGTGCTTGGCATATTTTTATTTTTTTTTCAGCTTAAAATAGTAAGCCTTATATGCAAGTTTTTTCTTTCAATGTTTCTTACTGATAATTTTTGCTCAGACTAGCTACTGATTTTGATGTTTTTAAATAACTTCACCTGTAAGTCTGTAAGTCACATCTGTGTTATGTTAGCCACACTAAATCTCAAAAATTCTCTCTATATTTTTTTTTAAATTATGCTTAAATGTTGCATTACCCAAAGACTTTCAAGTCTCCTAAAATTTCTTTTTCATGTGAATAAACAGCACCAAAAACCACAGCAAAAAAGAAAACAGGCACAAACAGGGAGCTGAGAACACACTGTAAAAGCTAAGGAACCACAGTAGGTAATCCACGAAGAAAGGAAAATACTGTGGACGCAGCAAATAAGTTTGAGAGAACCATAGCCTGAAAGTAGTGAATGAATTGCTTTATTCTGATGAAGTTTCTGACTGCACAGGGACAAAAGCTTTGTGGATCCGTTTCTTAATAAATATTCTTTGTGGATTACTTACTTTGGTTTTTTTGCTTTTACAGTATGTTCTCAGCTCCGTGTTTGTGCCTGTTTTCTTTTTTGCTGTTCTTTTTTCATGTCTCATAAATATGTTCTACTGAACACATCTGCTATGTGCAGTTCCTTGTCCCAGTTGTAGTTTCTCTTCAGATCATATCTTTTAATGAGACTTAAGAAATTCTCTGCTGTTTTATAGACTTTCTGAATTCACATTGCAAACTTTTGACTTCTGCTTTAGCACTGGCATATTCATGGATTTTTTTGATAATTGTAAAATATTGTTAGTTCTTGTCTCTCTCTCTCTCTATAAATATAAATATACATATATATATATATATATATATATATATATATATATATATATATATATATATATATATATATATATATATACACACACACACACACACACACACACACACACACACACACACACACACACACATATATATATATATATATATATATATATATATATATATATAGGCTTACTATCAAATAGTCAAAATTCAGAACGTAAAGCTATCATAATGTAGAATCATATTATCGAAATTTAGACCGGCAAAGCATTCACATGGTCAAAAATCACACTTTTCAACATTTTTGACCATTTTCAACATTTTTTGCGAATCCAAACCTCCACCAAACCAAATCCAGTGTAATTATACACTACCTACTTACCCTCTTAACAGAAACTGGTCAGTATGAAACTAAGCTAGGTGGGGGGCTTCGCCCCCTCACCCCCCCAACTATGTATTCTAACTACAGGATCGCACTACAGTGGGGTAAAGGGCATATGCACTGCCACTATTATGTACAGACAAAATGAAATGTGGTGTACTGTGTTTTTGGCAATTTGGGTTTTTGGGGATGACAATGAAATGATCAAGTTCATTTGTCTGAATTGCATTGTACATGCAGCAATCTGAATGGGTGTTTCTGACAGTTGGCTAAAGGATTTTCCCATATATAATAATCAAGTATGTTACTTTCAACTATTGGCCTTTCAACCATTTGATAGTAAACCAAATATATATATATGTATATACTGAGTATATCTCATTTGTGTATTTATATGTGCTTTTTACTCATTGTTAGCTATTCTGACTTTACAAGTTGCCATACTATTCATCCATTTTGTTCACTGTGATTACTTCTCAATGACACATGAGCTTTCAATATCCTATTCCATTTCATTTCTATGCTCTACATGTGCTTTCCTGAAAGAGTGCGTCTCTGATATAGCATCAGAATTTATTTTATGTGATATTCTTCTGATAGCCTTCCTAAACCTGCAAATAAATTATAGTTTTGCAGGACATCGTTGCTCTGGTATTTGCAGTGCCCAAAGGTACTGCACCTGTTCAGCTGCTGCTGTTGTGCACATGCTTTTTTAATTTTCAGTGTGATTTTTTTCCTGTTTCTAGAATACCATTAACAAAATTGCCAAAAGTATTACTTTTCTAAGTACTGCATGTTGAAAAAGAGATGTCACACTTATTATTTTATTCTTGTGTTTATTTTAATATCCTTTAGTGCAGCTGTTCTTCCTATTTGTCAGAATCAAATTAGAATTATGCACACCGCTCTCCTTTCCTTGCTTTCTAAGTTCAGTTCTTTCAGTTTACACCCCTCGACGGTGTCTATTTTAATTTTAAAGGTTCACTTATTAGTGTTTATCATTTATTGCCAACATTCCGATTTGCATTCTTATTTCTCTGTCTCAGACTTAGTTTCAGATTAACCTGGATAATCTCTGTTCAGTTCAGTAGCACCAACAAAAAGCACATTTTCATGATTGTCTTCAATAATGCATATTATTTGACTACACCTGTCTTTTCTTATATACATATTTGACAAAATTATATTTTATTGTACAGATTCTATAACATTTATTAAAAATAATATAAATTGTCATCTAATTTTATATTGCTGCCTACTACCTGAGGTTTTAATTTCAACTGCATATTTTTTTTCTGTGCGCCTCATGCCTCATTTCTTTTCATTCTTTATAATCATTATAGCTCTCATTTTGACTGTTATTTGACTCAATTATTTATCTTTTAAAATTTTATCTCAGTAAATTATTTTAAAAGAACCCTAGTAATTTCACTGTAGCTGCATACATCCTTAACATTTGCTACGTTCAGGTATGGTTCTGTTAACAGCCCAGGCCATCATTTATTTTTTATTATGCAACACAATATTCTTTTGCTTATCAGTCAGTCAGGTAATTTGTCTAATTCATTAGTTGTTTCTCTATTACTTAGCTCAGTAATAAGCAACTATAATGCATATAGTGCTTTATTTATTTATGTATTTATTGCTATTTGTTGAACAGGCAGATAAATTGAGCCATTGACCCTTTTTAGTCATGACCCTGGCTCATAGAGTGATGTGCAAGTGGTTTAAGTACTGAAAAACTTTACAGTGATAATAATTTTACAGTGACAACAGTACCATAACATCTGATGACATGACAATGAGAGAGAGAATATTTACACAGGGGTCAAATAGTGACAATAAAAAGAGCATGCATATGACATGATCTAAAATATTCAATATATATTAGATGAATACTGGTCTTTGCCAATTATACAAACAGCAAATGTTGATGGTATTAACTATTATCTTGATAACAGCTGCATGAAAATCCTTTGAAGAGACTACCTGCTTATCTAGTAACAGTACAAGGATTTAAAGAATTGTTTCTAGATTAAATAAAGCTTTACACAGAAGCCAATAATAATGTAGAGGTTTCAGATATTATCCTATGGGGCATTTTAAAGGCAGTTTTGCAAGGTAAAGTCAAAAGATGGTATATAAAAGGAAAGAGTGGGATAAAAAACTGGTAGACATACAAAAAGAAATTGATGAACTAAAACTAAAACTTACAACAAATGACAAATCTGCATTAGCTGACATATGCAAACTGAACAAGGAATATCAGGATATCATGCATCATAAAATATCAATAAATCTGGAAAAAATCAGATTACAATCCAACTCAATTAATGTCAAGAATATGCACAGGGTTGTGATTAGATCTAAATATTTCAATGAAAAAAGTCATATAAAAGAAATAATATAGAGTAGAAATAATCAGACTATCAAAGTTACAGGTCTAAAAAATAATATATTATGTTTTCAAAACCATTACAAGAATATTAATAATAATAACTCATCTACAGGTGATAAAAGTATAGACAACTTTCTTGCTAATAATATTCAAAAGAAGCTATCCAAACACAATATTAATAACATAGACAGATGGACAAACCCCTTTCCTTTAAAAAATTAAAGGAACAAATAAAAAAAATCTTAACACAAAAAAAGGCACCCGAGCTGGATGGTCTAATTCCAGAATTTTTCAAACTCTTACCTGATAACGCATCTCTCCCATCTTAAAACTGAATAGAAAGCCCAACCTTTGCACATCATACTGGCCAATTTCTTTGCTTAGCATTGATTACAGGATATTCAAGTCTGTCTTAATAGACAGATTAAATAATATTCTTTCAATATTAACTCATGAAGAACAAACCGGGCTTATCAAAAACAGAAAGATTCAAGACAACGTAATTAGATTACTGTCCTTAATCGACTTAGCAAACAAGAAAAAGCAATGAGCTTTCTATTTTAAACCTTGATATAGATAGAAATTTCAATTCCCTAAGTTTGCCATATCTGTTTAAAGCTCTGCAAAATTACAATTTCTCACCAAACTTTAAAGGCTTAATTACAAAACTATAGGAAAAGTCCATAGCCTATGCAAAGATTTGATCTTATCTATCTAGCCCATTTGAAATATTAAGAGGTACTAAACAGGGGTGCCCCCTCTCTCCACTACTCTTTGCCCTGGTTATTTTGCCTCTTGCAAATTATGTTAGAAATAATGTCAGTGTTAAAGGATATAAAGTGTTAGACAAATTATCACCCAAGATACAACTGTTTGCTGATGACCTACTAATAACTTCTAATGATATTGAAAATTCAATAGATCACCTAATACATAATCCAGACTTTTTGCAAACATCTCTGGTCTAAAATTCAATCACAATAAAACTCAGGTACTTTTACTGAATAATACTGTTACTATGAAACTTAGATCAGAAAGAGACATAAACTGGGAAGGTATATATATTAAATATCTTGGTATTACTATTGAATCTAATTATAAAATATCACTCACATCTAATTACCAACAACTTATAAACTCAATTAATAGTTTAATAGACAGTTGGAACAGGCTCTTCTTCACATTTGAAGACAGACTAACTTTAATCAAAATTATACTGTTACCTAAAATCTTATTCATTGTCCAAGCTCTAATAATTCCCCCACCTGTCAAATTTAAACAGAAATTTAATAACTTATTACTCAACTTTCTTTGGTAACCAAGAAAACCAAGAAGTTCTCTTCTATGGCACACCACAAGCTGCGATGAAGGAGGTATAGGGTTCCCAAATATATATTTTTATTTAAACTCTGCATTTATTAACATAGTGTTGCTTTGGAATAATACTTCTTATACATCATATTGGAAATTAATACACAGATCCTTATTTCTTAATAGTAATAGGACATTGCTTGAAGCATATACTCAAATACATACAAACATCTTTATATGGATTTTAAAAATATATATTCAGACTGAAAGGTCAAACGTGTTCTCAAACTTCTTATATACCAGATATTGCTGTTGTTTAAAAGGCTTATCTTTTCTAATCAATTAAGTAAGAATTTATTAATAATTATGTTTCCTATTGCTTACACAAATGAATATTTGATGAATTTTGATAATCAGAAAATGTTACAATTTAAGAAGTGTGCCTTATTCTGTTGGACTCAATTTCTCTCAGCTAATAAAATAAGTTCTGCGGACTATTTGATCAGCAGATATATTTTGCAAAATTGCAATTGGCTGAACATCCAAACTTGTAAGGATTTTATACATACTAAGCTCATACCCTCATTAGAAGCATACAATAAGAGTAACTTAAAATCTTGTATTTTATGTCAACAATTATTAATAGCTCACCCAAGAACACTTCATGCATATCTGTTATTTATAAAATTCTTAGTAATGATTTTAGCAAAACAGAAGTTACTTTTTGGAATTATTCAAGTGAAGTTAGTAGATAAGTATTCTAAGAAAAGATAAAAAAATCATTGTTTACAGTCAGTGAAGGAATCCACATCTTCCCTGTTCTGGCGTGTATACACATGGACATTTTTACATAGATGTTTTTTCACACAACATAGACTAGCAATAATTTATAAGAAAGATGAAATGAAATGCTGGAGATGTAGATACCCTGATAGTTGTTAATTGCAAAATCATTTCCCCAATTTGGTTAGACTTTAAATATCTTTGTAAAGCTCTGTGGAATGTCAAATGTATAATTTCTGACTCCCTTATCCTTTTCATTGTTCCTGTTCCTGAAGTCATTCCTAAAAACAAAACATTTTTACTATGGTCTATCCTCTATATAGCAAGGAAACTTGTTACTAAAAATTCATCTTGTGAAATGCATTTATAAGAATGAGATTGCACTATAAAAGCAAGGACTAACAACACGACTCATCATTTAATTGCTTGGACAAAATTGTCTAATCTGATAGAGAAATATTAGGTGTTCTCCTTTTTTGCCCTCTTGTACTCTCACTTAACTTGCAAATTTGTACTCACTAACTGTGGCTCCTCTACTACATTGTGCCTTTACATGGAATCTAGTCTGTCCTACTTCTCTTGCTACTATTCTGCTGGTGACTGATTTTTTTCTTTTTACCAGTAGGTGTAGCCCCGCTCCATTCACCCTCAAGATGCTTGGGCTCACTTCACAACCCTACCCTACCCCTATTCCCACCCATCCCCATAACAATTTCCTTTGTACCATCCACTCCCTCCCCTTCATTCCCCATCATCCACTAACAAACAACTTCCTGTCAACCTAAATTTACACTACGTCCTTCCCTGAACTATTATTACCCTGTCCACAACCCCTCTACCCTCATCCAAAAATGCAACACCTTATTATTACCACCACACTCCTCCTTCTTCTCTCTGCTCTCACCATATATCACACACACCTTTCCTATCCACTGTTATGCTCTCCTACCTCCTACACCTATGATACTCATTAAACTACATCATTCTTTAATAGCTTCCCAGCCCTGATCAACCTCTCCAGCTCCTGTCTTTATAAATTGGCTAGACCACAAATCCTCCCACCCACTTACAAAACTAAACCTAAACTATACAAACCACATCTATATATTACTTTATTCTTTCTTCCCAGCAATAACTTACTCATATCTGGAGACATCCACACCAACCCTGGCCCCTTTCCCTCTCAACATAATCACATACCTATCTTACCTTCTACATCCCCTCCCTCTTCAAACACCTTCAAACAGCTTAACACAATAAACTCATCTTTACCCAAGCACCTATCAATATATTCTCTAAATATTCAAAGCATAACCAGCAAATTCACATAGTTCCATACCTGGCTAGCCCATACAACCCCTCGCATCTTTTCCTTATCTGAAAATTGGCTTAAGCCACACAGCAGTAATAATGAAATTTTCCCACCAGGCTATAATATCTATCACTGTGACAGAATCCCAAAAAAGGGGGTGGCATAGCCATCCTCCACTCTAATAGCCTCAACCTATCACCTTTCCTCATCCCCATCCCCAACTGCCACCCAGCTGAACTTTTCATCCTTAATTGCCACTGTAATCCTCACAGGAAATGTGCTGTTGCTTCCATCTACATCCCTCCTAGGAATAATTTGTCCACCTTAGAAAATATCCTATACTAGTTATCCCAAAATCTACCCTATGAAGCCATCATCCAGGGAGATGTCAGCCTAGAATGGTCCACACTTAAAACTGACTCTCCACAACTCAGTATCAACCTGCATGGTTTCCATCAACTGATATCTTGCCCTACCCGTCTCCATAAAAACTCATTTTCCAGCTCCATAATAGACTGGATACTCACCAACTCCCCCTACCATTGCCACAACCCCACTATCTTACCGGATTGCCTTAGTGAACACCACCCCACCGCTGTCCTAAGACACACCACCCAAGCCGCACCTTTACAGGGATTGTCACAAACTCTCTAACTTTAATATATCCCAATTCAATTCCATTCTTTCTACTATAGACTGGTCCATCCTAACACAAATCTCTCTCAATGAAAGTAGTCAACATGTTCAGTAGTATCTTTCTGAATACCCTAAACTCCCTTGCTTCTTCTAGGAATATTAGAATAAAATCCAATCATGTTCCCTGGCTATCTAAAGAATCCGGTTGCCTTATGCACAAAAGAGATAGTACTTGGAAAGCCTGGATTAGAACAAAGGAACTACCTCTTCCACACAAATATAGGCATCTCAGGAATCTCACTAAGAAACAAACAAATAATGACAAAAAGACCTTCCATAATTCTGCACAGCTAAATAGAAAATCAAACTCTCAGAAGTTTTGTTCGACTCTTAACAGAATTCTTACTCCTGGATCCCCCTCTACACACTGCCCTTACTCAAACACATCCCCTCTGGAAACAGCTACTCTCCTCAATAAACACTTTATTGACACCATCCAAACACTCGAGTCTATATCATATGAGCTAATCGCACAAATTGTGAGCACTCATAATATCAAACGTACCGGATCTCAAAGTGCTTTTTCTGAAATCGAGGTACAGTGAAGAATGGATTATTTGCCCCTTCCTCACTGTAGTGTGATCTCGGAATTGGAATTTATATTTAGTGGGGGTGGGGGGCAGCCCCCCACAATTGGAAGTTCGAGGTCCGGTACGTTCGATATTATGAGCGTTCACAATTTGTGCAATTCACTCATATGGTATAGACCCAAACACTCATACCTAACAACTCTAACACTACTTCTCTGCCTACCCCTCCCAACCCTTCGAGTAATAATCTATTATCTTTACACCCAGTCCCTACTTCCTACATCAGATCTCTTCTTCAAAAGCTCAAACCCTGCTCTCCTTCCACTGATAATCTACCTCCTACTTCCTTAAACTTGCTACTGACTCCATTGCCTATCCAGTATCTATCCTAATCAATATATCAAGTTCAGGAATTCACGGTCCCTACCCTATAAATCCTTCTTCACTATACCCCTGCATAAAGGTGGAAACATTATAGACCCATCTAACTACCGTCCTATAGCCATCCTATCCCCCCTCTGTACAATTCTTGAAAAATGCATGCACTCCCAGCTTCTCAACCACCTCCTCCAGCACAGCCTTCTCACTCAGACTCAGCATGGTTTCCATCCTAACAATAGCACAACCACTGCCCTCTTATCCTTCACACATATCATTGTCAAGGCCCTAGATAACAACAAACTCATATCTTGTCTCTTCATTGATCTTTCCAAAGGCTTTGACACAGTATCCCATCCCCTACTGCTATCTAAACTTACAAATCTAAATCTATCTTCTTCATCCCTTGCCTGGTTCTCCAGTTGCTTATCCTATAGGCAGCAATCTGTCAAATGGCGTTCTTCCATTTCTCCATTCATACCTGTCCCTACCAGAGTAAAACAAGGTACCATACTTCGTCCCCTCCTATTCAATGTGTTTACCAACAATCTCTACACATCTTGTAAAAAATCCTCCCTCATCCAATATGCTGATGACTCAGTCCTCATCTCCATCTCTGACAGTATCTCTGAACTCCACACTCTAACTCAACATGCATTTCTATCCACAGAACAGTGGCTGTCCAATACTCTACTTATCCTCAACCTCAAAAAGACCAAACTCTTACTCTTTCTTCCCTAAAGCTCACACAAAACTCTTTGAAGTCATCATTGATGATGAACTCAAATTCAATCTTCATATGCTCCAATGCATAAAAAAGACACACCAGAAACTTGGTTTACTGTATCACAATAAAAAATGTCTTACCATAAATGCCAGACTCTCCCTTGCACAAGCCCTATTCTTCCCCTCCCTACTATATGCTGGCCCAGTGCTCACGAACATTCAGACCACAACCTTGAACAAACTATGGCAAACCTACCATAAGATTTATCACTAACTTGCCATACAATTTACATCACTGCCTTGCCCTAAACTCACTCCAGTGGCTTGAATTCCCCCAACTACTATTACTATCTCAACTTCAGATGTTACACTTTATTCTTTATAAGCCTTCATCCTCTCCTGCTCTCTCTCTTCCTTCATCTCTATTTATACCGCACCTTGGACTCTCCATACCTCTAATCAGCAAGTACTGCACATTTACCAACTCCAAAAAACTGCAGGTAAACTATAATATAAACACTTAATTGCCCAAGCTTGGAACAGACTTCCAATAGATATACGTTCCACCATCCATCCAACACTTTAAAGAAAAACTAAAACTTCATCTACTTAACTTCACAATTTGCTCTTGTCAAGCCCCAACTTAAGCTCTCCTCAATTATACCTCACTTACACCCTCCCCTTTATTCTAAGTATTCCATTATTTTGGATTCTTACAAAAGTTACTAAATCAATACTGTTAGAGAAAATTCTTCTTGTATATATGTAAATATATTGTTTCTCTGTAAAAAACATGTGCATGCATTTCCTTTCTATTTTTAACTTGAATGTATAACACATTTCTGTTTCACTTTTGGATTCTAAAGTTTAAACTTCTGTAATTTGTTTATGTATGGAGCTTTTCTCCTTGGGTCTCCAATGAAAATGGACCACAAGTCCAGCTGGACCAACCCGGTTAACAAATGTCAATAAAGAAAGAAAGAAAGAAAGAAAGAAAGAAAGAAAGAAAGAAAGAAAGAAATGTTATAAAAATGGACCACAAGCCCAGCTGGACCAACCCGGTTAACAAATGTCAAGAAAGAAAGAAAGAAAGAAAGAAGGAAAAAGAAAGAAATGTTATGGACATTGTATATAGTTTATTTATTTATTTTGTTTTGTTTTTTTTTTAATATACTGTTAAGTTATTGTGTTATAAAATGAATAAAACATTTTTGGAAAAAAAAGATATATTGCTTAATGTCTTTGTAAAATTCTTACATGTCTTGATTTCAGACTTCTGAAGGCAAGTGGTTCCAGGATGCTGGTCCCAATACTGAGACAATTTTTTTTTCACCTGCTGCAGAAGTAAGTGATGGCTGTGCAAATGTCAAGGCACTATCTTGACTGCTTCATATATTATAACAATTTTCTTGTAGCTGATGTTTCCTTTTTAGAAGGGGACAATACCCCTGATTTAGGGCCTTAAAATCAGAGTGCAGAGGAGAATGGTAGCCCTATCAGACATTGATTGCAAACTGATGTTTTCCAGCAATTTTAACTGATGAAAAGGGGGGCCTGCTATGAGACTAAATCTACAAATGTTGTCTTCCATTTGTATTTTATGGATATGTCTGATGAAGTACAAAACATGAAAGGGGAGCCATATTCAATCTTGGTAAGTAATACATTTTTTGGAAATACATAAGCAGGCAATAGGCGAGAGAAGGTGAATTAGTTTATTATACAGTTTTAGTTGTGGTAGTTTTTTGAAATGCAGTCTGTGTTTTTTGTGAAGGAGAGAGTTGGGTCAAGAATACCACCTAGTTTTATCACATTTTGGATAGTATTACTAATGAGATCTGTAAGGTGAATGAGAGGATTGTTGAGTAATTTTGTGGGAGCTGACAATATCATGACATTATTTATTTATCTTTTATTTAATAGGTTATTAGCTAGGGACCAGTTACAAAGTTGAGCGAACTCTTCCTGCACCTTAGTTTTCAATTTTATTATGTGTGTTATTGAATTATAAGAGCAACGTTTCTTCTGCATGCATTACTAGATTTGGAAATTTGCTGTGAGGGTCTCTAACAAAGAAGGAAACAACAGAGGATCAGCCACTGATCCCTATGATACTCCAGTGTTGAGCAGTCCAAGGTTAGATAGGGTAGTTTTGTAATGAAAAAGTATCAAAAATATAGTACATTTTTCTAGTCTCACAATAAGTCCTTAACTTCTCTGTTTTTGTGTTTAGCTTATCTGACTCTTCTTTAGGAAAAGTAATAATTATTATATATCTTCAAACTGTCTTTCCCAGTGGTGTGGGAAAAAAGTATGTGAAACTTACCTTTTCCTGAAGTTCTCAGTGTCACTGTTTGTCATTTAAAGCAATGTATGAAAATTCTGTAGTAGGTGTTCCGCATGTCCCACAGAAATGTCAAATTTTAGTTTCATTTAAATAATTATTTTTTGTTCGGTAAAGGAATTGATTAAAAATTCAGTGGTTAGATGTCTGCAACCAGAACTGAGGAGGTCATTTATAAAATAATATGATTGTCAAAACTGCGCATAGTTTTATTATGGTTTCTGCAGTGACATTTTATTTCAGTAAGGTGAATTAATATTGAAGTTAATTATATGGAAATTAAATTTATGAATAGGATATTGCCTCCTCTGTGCAAGATATAGAAGCTTTGCCTTTTACAAAAATGACAAACTCATATTCTGCTTGGAATATCTGCTTTTATCAAAATGCAGAATTTAAGCAAAATGACAAATATTTGATTTCCTAAATCACTAAGGTTAATTAATGAAGTTTACATAGTTTAGTTTAATGGATTATAGTTCATCTTTTCAAAAAATATATTTGCTAATCCATTAAAATTGCAAAATGGAATTATGAATGAGGACTTAAAGTTAAAACTAAGTAAATAAATCATTGGATAAACAATGACAAAAATGAACAACTCTCTTGTGTTCTACTCTTTAAGTACACTTAGAAAACAACTCTTGTTTTAAAAATATTCATACATTTAAAAACCAACTCTTATTTAAAAAATTTCAGACAAGCAGAAAAAAAATATTCATGTTTCATTTAATAGAATTAATATCGTCTTTGAATGGGTTATTAGCATATTCTTGACAGACACTTACAAAACTGATAATAGTGAATCAATCATACTTTCTATAAATAGTGGACAGCATTATAAGCCACTGCACTAATTACTCATGTAATCTGATGTATTGCTAAATAGCAATCAAATATCCACACTACAGAAAATACTTAATAAAACAGCTTTGCACAGCCCAAATCAATAAATTCATTACTATGGCTAAAAAGAGTCTGGGTTACAATAAGCACTCCCTTAACCCCACTGTTCCTGTTTCTAACTGTTAGGAATGAAGAGGTTTTGAAAAAATGTGAAGCTGGAAAATATGATATTTGATTCAATTTTCATTGAAATGCTACCCATCTGACTACTGCATCCTCAGACACTCTCCTCAATGTGCTTATATTCATGATAGAAACAATAATTTATTTACCTCATCTTAATAAAGAATCCATTTATGATCTTAAATATTTCACTTAATGTACCCGGACTACAAATTTGCCAGATGTTGTGGAAATGACAACATTAGTTCTAACTTTAATCATTGCAAGTACTTCTTGTAATATTGCATTTGCCAAGTATGGCTCTGTGAAATGTAGGTTGTATTTGTTAAATCTAACACCTCCCTGCAGTAGGGACTTATTAGTTTTGACTAAGGTTTGCCAGTCAACACTACTTTTCTGGATATAGCTCAGGCATTGATCACAATATAAAGCTTTGATCAGAGTATGTTAAAATATAACTTAGGTTTTTATTCTGTCTGAGTGATAGACTGCTTTAGTTATCTATTCCATGGGGTCTATGTCTATGTTAGAATGTATACATGGGCCATGTGGGTCCATATTACAATGTCGAACTAAAATAAGTTTGAACATTGTAATATCGAACCCTAAAGTCCGAAAGTGGAAAATAGCGAAGCCACGGCACATTGACTTTTTTCCCAGGGAAAAAAAATTGGTGGGCCATTTTAGGGGCTTGGCTATTTCCTCCACTGTGGTGCGATGTCGGAGTTGGTATATTTAAGTCGGGGTGTGTGGGGGTCACAGCCCCCCACATTGAGGGGTGTGGTGAGCAAAGCCTCCCACTTCAGCATTTACTGCTCGTGTTTCTGACAAGTTTTTTGAAGCACATGGGCACATTGTGAAATCTTTTTTAAAGCTGGTCTCTGATGTGCTATGTAGTTTTATGATTCTTACTGACATATTTCTTCTAAATTTGTGTTGTAGTTGCAACTTTTAAGTGATGCTTCTATTTATTATTGAAGAAGATTACTGTAAGATAATGTATTTCCACTTCAGCAAGTTCTTGATCTTGATATCAACTAGATGATTCTGTTTTGGACTACTCAAAATATTTGCCTATAATTACAATTTTGAATTCTGTGGATATGTACTATAACTTCAGTGCATACATTTTTGTATGTCAGCTTTCTTCACATGGATTGTTGCATTAAATTTGCATGTGCTTGTATTTGATTATGAGAGAAGTACACCTCTTGTTCTATAGTATGCTATATGTGCTGGTGTGGTTTTATTTATTTTGCTATCAGAGTTTAATTTTTAAGGTTTTGACATGAAGTCCAGGAAAAGTCTTATGTATTAATGCATTTGGGTTTCCTTAATATACTCAATATGTAGACAAACCATTTTTTGTAAACTGAGATTCACATTTGTAGCTTATAAAATATTTGCAACTAGAAAAAAGTGCAGAATAACACTAACTTGGAAATGATTAAAAACAAAAAAAATGTGTATACTGTTTCTGAGAGTGTGCCTTAAGCACAGTATTCAAATATGCTACAGTACAAAATGTTTTACCTTGTATATGAACTTAAGTATGATAAACTTAATGAGACACACTGATGTTTTGCTGCAGTCTAAATCTTCAGTAACATGTTAGTCACATCATTGGACCTCTTCAAACACAATCTGTATGACTGGATGGGTAACCATAAATTCACTTCAGGGGTTTTGCCTGTGTTCCTCTTGGACACAGACATTAGGTGCTTATAGTGGAAACAAGGGTAGAACTTGGCTAGGTTTGTAAGGGCCCTAGGACCATTAGCCTAGTAACTTTCTATGATCCTATGAATAAGACTACAAGGCAACTCATTCAACATTGCAGTGATACAAGCTTATGCTCTATTTACTGATGCTGAACAGGAGGAGACTGACAAGTTTGTGAGGATCTGTGGCACCTTGTAAAGATAATACCACCAAAAAGACTTTAAATTCATTATAAGTGATTGTAATGCTAAACAAGGTATTCAAAGTGTTGCTGGAATAAATTGCAGGTTTGCCATCAGATTACAAAACGAACCAGGCCATAAACTGGTAGAATTATACCAAGATAATTCACTAGTCAAAGCAAAAAAAATTCTTTCAAAGCCTAAGAGTCAATGTTACACATGGATATCACCAGATAATCAGTATCAAAATTCAATTGACTATATACTTTGCAGTCAGAGATGGACGTGTCCTATTCAGTTAGTGAAAACAAGACCTGGAGCTGAACGTGTCGCAGAGCATCTGCTTCTTATCATAAAGTTTAGAATTAAAATAAATAGGACAAAAAAAATGTCTAGGTCAGTGAAGTACTAGCTCAACAATGTTCCAAAAGAATATGTATTGGGGTGAAGAACAGGAATTACTTCTGATGGACACAGTATATGAAGAACTATGTACAGAATTTTGGGATCTTGCTCATGAGGTGGATAGAAAATATTACAAATAGAACATAAGATTAAGAAGACAAAATAGCTGCCTTTGGAGGCTTTAGAAGTGACTGAGGAAAGGAGGAAAGCAAAAGGCAATGGACATAGGAAAAATATGTCAAACTAAATGCAGTGTTTGAAGGAATAGCAAGAAGAAATCAGGAGGTTTGTTTAAATGAGCAGTGCATAGAAGACAATAAAAAGACAAGAGATCTTTTCAAGAAAATTCTTGATACTAATGGAAGGCAAGAAGGACCCAAACATCATGCAACAGTGTGTTCTCTAATCTAAAGACTGACATTCTACAGGGTAAAGATAAACTGGGTCAAGCCTAAAAGCAGTGATTGAATAACAGTTCAGTTGTTTAAAATTGTGTTACATGAATTTGTCAGCAAATATGGAAAACAAATTGGATTGGAAAAGGTCAGTTTATATTCCAATCCCCCCAAAATGAGAATGATACAGAATAATCAAATTAATAAAACATGGACTTATTTTACACCTTTGTAAGGTAATGCTTAAGATCCTGCAAACTAGACTCTAGCAATATATGAAATGAGAACTGCAAGATGGACAAGCAGGTTCTAGAGACAACATTCTCAACATCAGCAGGATAATGGAGACAATAAGTAAGTTCCAGAATAAAAGTTTTTCTTCTTCTTTATTGCTTTTTCTTAATACTTTGACTGTGTTGATCATAACAAACTGTGAGGAGATCTTAGAGAAATGGTGATACCAGGTTATATAATTTGCCTCCTGAGGAATTTGTATGCAGAACAAAATGCAAACGTTAGAACTTAATATGACTTAATGGCTGATTCAGGATTGTTAAAGCAGTCTGATATAGTTGTATACTGTCACACTATTTATTTTATTTAATTTTGAATTTGTTAAAAGGGGTAGACATTGATCCCATTAGACCTATTTCAGTCTCACCCTGTGGTAAGCACGGGTCTATATCATAAAGAAGAACATTTACTTACCTGAACGCCTAAACGTTGACCTGTCTTCATCGAACTGTGAAAACTTAAATCGTCCAGAAGTGCGAAAGCAGAAACATCGAATCGTCATTGTTGGCCCTTCTGTGGCATAGCTCCGTAAGGTAAGTGTGCAATAGTTACAGACCTTAGGGTTAGGGTGAGGGTTAACTTAAGGTAAGTGCATAGATGGTAATGCATGTTAGATTTAGTGTAGGGTTAGAAGTAGGGTTTTGTTAAGTGTATGTGTGTGGATTATTTAGTTTGTTTGGGTTTTGCTTTTTAAGGTAAGTGTGCGATAGTTACGGACCTTAGGGTTAGGGTGCGGGTTAAGTTAAGTGCATACATGGTGGTATATGTAAGATTTAGTGTAGGGTTAGACGTAGGGTTTAGTTTAGGGTTAGAAGTAGGGTTTTGGTTAATGTATGTATGTGGTTTATTTAGTTTGTTTGTGTAGGTAGTATGTAGCAGGCGGTGGGGTGGGACAAGTATGACAGTTAGACTTTTTGAATTTCGCAGTTTAGGACATTCGGTGTATATGCGGTTTATGGAATATGTGTCGACATGTAGGTATTCGGGTAAGTAAACTTTCATCTTTATAATATAGACCTGGTAAGCACAATAGATGCAAAATAGTGAATGACAAAATGAAATGTGTGCATATATTGTGTACAAAGTGAATGTTAAGAGATGTCTTGAGGATTTATCAAAATTAAATACAAAACATTATATACAAAGTATGACTGACAAAACACAACATATACATGCATTAAATACAGAGGGGATTTCAGTGCTGGCAGTCTGAAAAGAACTCAGTGAAAACAGATGTAGAGCAAGATATGTAGAGAGTAGAAAAGTAAGAAAAGGATAAGTTATATGACCAGAGAGACAACAGCTGCATTTTTCTTTAATCTCATAATGTACTTTTATTTTGGAACAGAAAATGGGTAAGATAAATGATCTTTAAGAAAATAAGGGAGATAACCCCACAGTTTGGGAGCAAGGACTGAAAAAGCATGGTCATTCAGATGAAGCCTAGTGTGTGGTGTTGGGAGGAGAGGAGAAGACATTAGCAGGTAAGATTTCTAAGGTTCATAAGTTCATAGGTAGGTACTAGGCTATTGGCCCTAGGGCCTGTATAAGCTTAGCCAAAAAGGTACCCTGGCTTTCGTCACAAAAGAAAATTATTTTCCTGTGCCCCTGTTGAGCAGAGCCACAGAGGTGATCCCCGGGGTGAATTTCCTATTTCCCATCCAATCATCAAGATTTTTCTTGAAGAGTGCTAATGAGGAGCTTTGTTTGATATATAGGTAGTTTGTTCCAGAGTATGGGAAGTCTCTGAGATAGGAATCTATCCTTCCAGCATGTTAAGTTTATTGTGGTGACAAGGTTTAGGTCCCAAGAGTGTGTAGCTCAGAGGGATTGGGATTTCTTTAAGTGGAGCATGTCTAACAGCTCTGGGTTTGACATAGATTTATGTGTTAGGCAGAGGTTGCCTCTGAGTAAGCGATATGCAATGGAGTAAAGCTGTAGGTTTTTGAGATGGTCTGCATAGGGCATCTGTTTGAGGCCGGTAATCCTCTTTGTGAGGTATTTCTGTGGCCTTTCCAGTTGTTGTAGATGTCTTGTGAGATACATACCAAAAGGGGCAATGTACTCTATAATGGTTCTAATGAGTGATGAGTAGAGGGGAACAATGACCTCTTTTTTCCTGGATAAGAAACTTTTTGTGATGAGGTGTGCCACATAAAAGGATTTCTTGACTACTGTGGTGATGTGATTATCAAAGGAGGATGTGATTGTCAAAGGTTGTATGTTGACAGGCAAGTAGAAAGTCAGCACATTGTTTCACAGGCAATCTGTTTTCGTTTTACAATGATTTTGTAGCGGTGTTAATTTATTGGGGAGACAGTGTGATGAATCTGCATGTAGTTTTTGAGATGGATAGAATGGCGGCTGAATTTCTTTCAGAGGCTGTATCAATCAGTGGAAGACCATATTCTAGCCGAGTCAATAAGACAGCTTAACCTATTGCATTCCTACAGGGTTTGAACAGAAAAGGAGAGCTATTAGCCCAGAATGAGGAAAGAGTTTGTGTATGTGTGTGTGTGTGTGTGTGTGTGTGTGTGTGTGTGTGTGTGTGTGTGTGTGTAGTCCTAAGTGAAGATGAAAATTATTCAATTTCTACACTGAATATATCATAAGAATACTGAGTCAGATGAATCAGATACTGGAATAAAAACTGATGGGAGAAATATTAACATTAGGTGTACGTATGATACCACTCTGATGGCTGAAAGTGACGAAGAGATGAAGAGTCTTTTGATGAAGTTTAAAGTAGGAAACTGCAGAAAGCTAATCTGATGGCCAGTAGCAAAAATCTAAAATGATGTAATCTAGTCTTTAAAAATAGCTGGGGAAGAAAATAGATGCAATGGCAGATTTCCTTTTCATAGGCTCAAAGATCTCTACAAATGGTGATTGCTGCCATGGAATTAAACGACACTTGACTTTTGGAAGGAAAGCTATGGTAAATCTGGATAAGATTTTAAAAAGCAAAAATATCATTCCAACAGATGTCCTTATAGTCAGTGCTATGTTTTTCCCCAGTAATAAGAAATGACTGTGAAAGTTGTACTAAAAGTAAGGCTAAGCACTTGAAATTGATGCATTTGAACACCGGTTTTCTCAAGAATTCCATGGATTGAAAGCAGAACAAATCAGTCAGTATTTAAGGAAATAAACTCCAACTTTACTTTGGCAACATAATGCAAAGACTGGGCTCAGTAGAGAAAACACTGGTACTAGGAAAGATTGAAGGAGGAAGAAGAAGGAGAAGAAAAGGAAGTAGAAGAAAGAGAATAAGATGTATAGAGAGCATAACTGAAGCAATGAATATGAATGTATAACAACTAAAAGAAGCACTGCTAACAGACGTGTCTGCTTTGCTAAAGGTGTTGAGATGGTGAAGTGTCAGGTTTAACTGATTAACAAAACAACAGCAATTACCAGGAATACTTTGGTCAGAAGAAATGTGCAAGTAATGGGGAGTATGTGATTTGTACACAAGAATGTTTATTTATGAACAAGCAGCTGCCACACTGTGCAGCTTTTGAAACATTGCAGGATTAAAAAAACAGGGCCAATATATTATACTATGCAGCCCTGTCCATGTATTTGTCCTCCTACAGACTACTGAGGGGTGATTTATATTCAATCTACAAGGGATTCTGTGATCCAGCCCTGATGGATCTGCTATGCATTTGCAAAACAAACAGAACTAAAATTACCCAATGAAAGGATCTAAACTTCTTCTGTGACATAAACAAAACATGTTGGAGGGACAGGTATGTGACCCTGAGATTACCCCTACTCTGAAACAACTCCTCATTCATTTGAAAAAACGCTCTTCCCTTAACCTATTCAAATGCAATCTGTACCAGTGGATGGGAAATCTTAAATTCATCCAAGGCTTGTCATCCATGGTGTTTATGAACAGTGCCCTAAGGCATAGGCATATATCAAAGCCATTTTAGTTTGTGGGCATTAATAATTGGGAAAATTGGGGTATGAGTGGCTGGGCATATAAAGGCTTTAGGTCTGATGGCCTAGTAAACTCCTATGATCCTGTGATCCTATAATCCAGTGATATGAAATATATTGTTTTACACATTTTGCTTGAGTTGTATGTACTTAGCTAAGATAAACTGTGTGTAAGTGTGTGTGTGTGTGTGTGTGTGTGTGTGTGTGTGTGTGTGTGTGTGTGTGTGTGTGTGTGTGTGTGTGTGAGAGAGCAACAAAGAGACTGAGAGAAAGAGTTTTCTCTTCTTTAAAGAAAAGAAAATATAACCTTTATTTTGATAGCATGCTAATTAATTTTCCTGGTCAGTGCAGACCAATAATTTTCTTATTCAGCATTCTGATTGTTACACTTCCATGTTTCGTACAGCAATTGAAATGAGACTGATAAAATGTTTGATCTCAGTCTGCTTATGGGGAGACAAACAGTGTAGTCCCAAAACACTATAGCTACCTTATATCCAGTAAATATTTCACCCACAAGTCAACTTCTAAGCTGTATGCACCCATGCAGCCTCAGTAAAACAGTTGTTAAAACTGCAATAATAATATATTTCATGATGCTGCATATTAATTTTCTGTCAAATTTTAAATTTAGTAGTGCAAGCAACACAAAGCTAACAATGCATTGAAATCCAGTATAATGTATACACATATGACCTCCATAGTTTAAAAAAATAAAAGAGAGCCAGAGAAAATGAAAATGCTTCAACTCATGATTAAGATGACTAAGGGATACAGAAAATAAAACGTTCTCTTACAATTTTTTCTCAGTTTAGTGAAAGAAAACATGCAATTTTCTTCGTGAGGTGTTACACAACATTTGAATGACCATCTGCAGCAAGAATATTTTTTTTAGTTTAGAATATATAGTCATTCACTATGGCTTAGTTCTTGGCAGGTTCATAGTGATTACAAAAAAGAAAAACAAAATACAATATTAATAAAGATTGTACATTATTATTATGGGAAAAGTTATGAAAAAAGCAAAGAGAAAAATCCCCACATTTCAAAAAGGCAAAAAAATCCATTTTTAGTTGCTTTTAGAAGGGAGTCCAAGCCCCCATGACCCACCAGATGAGGTATGCAAGCCACCTGACCCCCCAGAGTTAAATATACCAACTCCATGCTCACACCAACTGAAAGAAAGGAAAAATCTCCCTAAAGAAGTGAAACATTGCTGGTGCACACTTAGAAACCACACTTCATTTGGCTTTACGCCATTCATCTTTTTCTATGCATGCTACAGACATTTAAGCAATTTTGCCTTGACTATGTGAAGGGGAGGCCCATTCTGAGTAGATGAGGATGGTACAACATACAGAGGAACACCACAGCATGCCACAGCAATACCCAAGCATGACTTCTGGAAAAATCCCAACCACTTTAAAAATAAAAAAAATGTCAGAAAAAAAGATTTGGCAAGCAGCAAGCTTACAAAAGATAAGAATGAAAATGTATGGTGATAAAAGGAGCTGAAGTAGTTAGAATAGTTTTCACAAAGTCCTAACTCTTATGTCAAAGTAGAGAAAGCAGGATACGCCCATCCCCATATAACCCAGAACTATACTGTGTTAGAGTTGTGATAGATTTCATAACAGCTGCCAGTAAAAAGAGACATCCAGTTTTGAGACAGTGTCCTTTTGTAAAACATTACTTTGATGACTTCTGTATGTCTTACTTACTAAGTGTTGTAATGAAATTTGTACATACAAATGACTTTAATCTGTTATAGACTTTCAATTTTATATTATAATGAAAGAAAATAAAGAAGCTATTTTTTTCCTTATTCAAAGGATGCTAATTAAATAAGGAGGACCTGAAAGTATCACTTTAAGAAGTGTTTTTTTTTTTTTTTTAAGTAGCAATGATTTCTAAAATCTAGCAGCTAATTAAGTGATTTGACATTAATTAATTAATTAATTAGTCTGTTTGTTTGTTGGTTTGTCTGTTAGGTAGCTGGATGGCTGGACTGACCCAAAAGCTAATTTCTGTCATGGGCTGGACTTCATACAATAAATGAAAAGACAAAATATTGGAAGTTATCAGTAAATAGAAAAGTGCAAGAAAAATAAACTGTAGCGTGTGTGTGTGTGTGTGCGTGTGTGTGTGTGTGTGTGTGTGTGTGTGTGTGTGTGTGTGTGTGTGAGTGTATTATATAAATACGAGTGTTATATGAGTTATCACTGCAGGCATTTTATTGCATGATGAATTAGTGGTGTTTTCAGTTGCTGGTACAGTTTGTCAAAGTATATAATGGTCAAAGTTCACCATATCAACTGCTATGTAATTCAAGTTTTTTTGCCCTTTTTTTCATGATTGTGTGATTCTGGAGTTAGTATATTTAATTTTGACAGGTGTGAGGGCAGATTCCATGTGAGGGATGCGGGGGAGAAGCTCCCATGCCCCCATGTAAATAGCTATTTTTATTTGTTTTACTTCTAAATGGACAGAAGTAGGTTAAAAAAGAAGATAGCTGAGTTCAAAAGACCCAGGATAAAAAAGTAACCAATCCTGGTAGGCACACTGGTACCAAGACTGGAAAAAATGACAGTGTAGAATCTTCAAGACATGGAAATTGTCCTACAATGGGCTAGGGCAGACCCAGGGGGAGGATGGCCCCTCTGTTGTAGATGGTAGCAGCAGTCCACAAATATCACAAAAACAGATACACCAAAAAAGAGCCAAACAGACACTAGGATGGAGTATTGAGGATAAGAAAGAAATTATGTATTGTTACTATTATGCAAGAAGCCAATAATTTCCAGACAAAATATATACAAAAAGATTAAGAGAGAAATTAGAGGAAACAAAAATACTTCCAGAAGAAAAACTGTCAAAAGATTCAAATAAGCATCTGCATTCATTAATACAACAGATCTGTGAAAAACACTATATAAACCAAGAAACCTTTAGCCATTTAGAAAAAGAAGTGACTGCGGAAGCATGAAAATTTAAAGAACAACATTTAGAGATATTTGAAGGGTATAAAAAAGAAATATGCACATTGGAAAGAAAGAGAGATCTGATATTATGCAATATTTATTCAAAGGAGAAAGCCAAATTGAGGGCTAGACAGTGATGTGACCTGTGTAATGATCCAGTAGCAAATTTAGTTATTTTGTTATAGCATGCATTCAATTTATCTAAATCTTTTTTTTGAGGTTGATAAGGATGGGTGAAGCATATAATAGTAGGTTGGTTCTGAGTATGGCAGCTCTTGAGGAGTCTGCAAAAAAATTTTGGTTTCTGTAAAAGGTGCTCATTTTTTGTCGACTTTTTAAAATTGCTTGTGATATACGCAAGTACAATTTTAGCTTATCATCTACAATGACTCATAGTAGTTTGGTGGATGGCTCAGGTGTAATTGTGTTGTTATTAGCTATGATGTAGAACTGTGGGGGAGAGTCTAGTGGTCTGGTAGGTTGAAAGATTATAACATTGTTTTTTTTGGGTTAAGAATAAGTTGGGAGTTGGAAAGTCATGCTTCAATTTCTGTAAAGGCCTATATGGATCACTGTAGGTTCCCAGTGGTAATAGGAAGAAGTGTGGTGAGGTTATATTGTGACTTAACTGCCTGCTGATGACCTGTTAAGTAACTATGGAATCATGAGACACATGTAGGGCGTATCTTTAGGTCTGAGAGAGCAGTTAGAAATTTGTTGTGGGAAACTGTGTCAAAGGCTTTGGATAAATCCAAGAAAACTGATGAGACTATGTTTCCCTCATTTTTGCATTGGTTTATGGTGTTTATAAAGCTAGGTAGAGCAGTGGTTGTACTATTGGACGGTCTAAATCTATGTTAGATGGCAAATAAATTATTAGATGTGAGATATCTCATATGTTGGGAATGTATACAGTTCTCCAGGAGTTTGGAAAGGGGGGATAGGATAGCTATGGGACAATAATTATTTAGTTCAGTTGATTTGCCACCCTTATGCAGAGGCGTAATATAAGAAATTTTCCAGATGGTAGGGATGCAGTTTTCAGAAAATAAGCAGTTAATCAGTATTGATATGGGATAAGATATAGCCTCAGCTGCAGGTTTTAGGAACTCTGCTGCTAAGTTATCAGCTGCAGTTGTAGTTGGTTTAATTTTTTTAGGAGTTTTTCTATGGTGTTGGTTGAGTTGGTTGAAATGAGAAGGAAGTATTATTATTGTTATTTAGATTGTTAGTTGTTTGTAAGTTATTTGAGTTATTACTGGTTAGTGCAATAATGCTTTCTGTAAAGTATCTGTCAAACTGTTCAGCAGTGGCTTCTGAGTTATTTGGTAAGGTGGGGGTGGGGGTTGTGGTTTATCTGGGATTGGGTATGTTTTTGATTGTAGCCCAAAATTTTTGTGGGTTATTTTGATACTTAATGTGTATGTTTGTATAATAGTTATTTTTGTCTAGCTTGATTTGGTGTTTAAATTTGTTCCTGAGTTGTTGATAAGTTATACAATCAAGTAGAGTTTTGCTAGTACGCTAGGAGATCCAGGCCTTGTCCCTTTGCTTAAGGGAGGTTTTTGTTTCAGTAGTAAGCCATGGGGCAGAATTTACTTTTACACGAACTGTTCTAGGGGGTGTCATACTTGAGTATATTGAGGAAAGTATTATTAAAATGTTCAACTGCTGTACATAAGGGTAAAGGCTTGAAAGAGCAATGGATGTCACAGGGTGAAACTGAAGTGAATGTGGCACAAGAAGAAGCTCTTGAACTTTTTATAGAATGCCCACAGGAAATGGCGAACAAAGAATGTGGCCTGATCTAAGAGAAGGGTTATCTGATTTAATAGAGATGGATAGACATATTAAGATGAATGAAAGAAATAGACTGCAGAAGCTCAGTAAAACCCAAAAAGTTAGAAGTTTGATAAAACAAATGAACACAGTAATTAGGACTGTCCATAGAAATTCATGCAATATAATAGAAGTAAATAGGCTACATTACTGTGCAGCCAAATTAATAATAGATAAAGCCCTATGACAATAACACAGGGTAGTAAGGGAAAGGATGGGGAAAAATTGAATGCCATCATGGAAGTATCGAATAGAGAAAACTATAAAGCAACTAAGACAAGAAGCGTCACTGTTAGAAGAGTAAAGAACAGGAAACAGATCAACAAAAATACTCAGAAAGATAGATGCGATAAAAATAATGTGCAGTATTATAACGGATCAGGATTTATCATGCACTATTGCAAATAATAAACTAAAAATATCAGCACGGGCAGAAAAACTTAGAAGATACACACATAAATATAAAGTAAAAGTACAAAATAAGCAATTTATTGATGACCGCAAAAAGTTTTATAGATAATTGAGAAACAAGGTAAAAGGAATTGAAAGACCACCAAAAAAGAGCACATAGATACATTTTGGAGAAGTATTTATGAAGCTCCTGTGGAACATAACAGATATGCTAAATGGATAAAAGAAGTAAAAGAAAAAAATAAGAAGTTCAAATGTGCAGGACATGAAATGGGATGAACTAACTGCCAGGGAGATTGAAACAAAGTTACGAAAAGCCTCTAATTGGAAAACTCCAGGCCCAGATGCAGTACCTAACTTTTGGCTGAAAGTAGTAAAATCTTTGCACCAACATGTAGCCATGAGTAAGAACTATTTCAATGCACACCCCAAACAGACACCAGCTTGGCTAACAACTGGAAAAAGAGTGCTCCTACTTAAGAGTGAAACTGCAAACTACCCTAAAATTATAGAGCAATACCGTGCCTTCCAATGGCATATAAATTATACACGGGAACTGATGTGAACAGAGTTTATAGCCATTTAGAAGAAAACTCAATTATGGCAATAGAACAACAGAGTAATAAAAGAATGTTATATGGCACAAATGATCATTTGTTGTTAAATAAAGTCATAGTGGAGAAGTGTAAAAAGGGGAAGAATCTAAGTAAGGCATGGATAGACTACAAAAAATCATTTGACAGTATCCCACATTAATGGATAATGGAGTGCTTAAAAATGTATAAGATACATGTTACACTGATAAACTACGTCACTGTGACCATGAAAAAGTGGCAAGCCACTTTGCAGTTAAGCAATGATAAAGGACATTATTATTCCAGGGATAAAAATCCAACGGGGGATATTACAGGGTGACTTTCTGTCACTGCTACTCTTTTGTCTTGCCCTTAACCCATTAAGTTGTCTGCTTAACAGATTAGGTCATGTCTATAATTTGGCTCCCAGAAAGCAACAATGTGTAAAGACTTCTCATCCTGTGTTTGTCAATGATTTAAAACTGTTTAGCTCATCAGATGAGGAACTGAAAGCACAACTGCAAGTAGTCAAAAGGTTTTCAAATGATAGCAGAATGTCATTTGGTCTTGATAAATGTGCAAAAGCAACCTTTAAAGCAGAAAACCTGCAGCACCAAGAAAACTTCAGTTTGAGACAAGAATGCGGTATAAAATAATTTGAGCAAGATGGAGTGTATAAATATTTAGGAATTGATGAAGGATCAACAATAAAACATGATCAAATGTGAATCAAACTCAGTAAGGAATATTTTAGAAGACTTAAATTAATCCTGAAAACAGTGATTACATCTAGGAACAAAGCTCAAGCTATAAACCAGTTTTGGAGTGATTAACTGGCCCCAAAAGGTGTTGGATAGATTACACAGGAAAACAAAAAGGATGCTTCATACGCATCAAATGATTTTTAAAAAAATCAGTGCATACCAATATTATACATTCCCCATTCTGAAGGAAGTATGGGCCTCCTTGATATTGATTACATGTATAGATCTGCAATCGTGGGATTTTATACATATCTGCTGACCTCACAAGACTCAAGCATAGTGAAAGTTTTGAAACATGAGGAGAATTAATCTAAGATGACTTCTCTTCTTAGTTTTGCAGAAGCATATTGGAGTCAAGTGGGAATGTAAATCAAATCATAAGTAGAAAAATATCAGGCAGCAACTGAATTTGCCAAAAAGCAAAAGAAAGACTATAAGGTGAAGGATCAGATGAGAAGGCAAGAAATGTGGTAAATGCATAAATATAGTTGCAAGTACAGAAAAGTCCTGGAACAACCTCATGTTCATGAGAATCAAATGCAGGAATGGTTAAGGATAGGTGAATTCAAACCAAAATGTGAAAGATTAATATCTGTCATCTAACATAGTGGACTATGTACACATTGGTTTATAAAGTCCATTGAACATGTGGGAGAAACTGACAAATATAGGTTTTGTAAAACAGAACTGGAAACAGTTGCACACCTTGTTGCTGGTTGTGACATACTTATGTTAGAAGGGCTGTACACTGATGTCAAGACTGTTGCACAGGAGATTGTGCAAACATTATAATATTGCAGTAGCTGAAATACACTTGAATCATGAGCCACAAAAGATCATACAAAATGATGGTCTACATCACATGGGATCACCTATTACCAACAGTTCAAAAGATAGATGCTAGAAAAACAGATATAGTGGTCCATGAAAAGAAGACAAAAGCAGCGCTGATCATTGAAATTGCTTCACCCATTAACTACAGTGTCTTATGTGCAGAGAGACACAAAGTCATAAAATACCAGGATCTGCAGGCTGAAACAAGAGCAACGTGGAAGAAAGATACCCAGACAGTTCCAATAATAGTAGAGACAACAGGTCTTATAAAATAGAATCTAGAATTGTATTTAGATATGTTACTGATACATGTAACTCCATACAAATTGCAGAAGGAGTCATTACTGGGCACATCACTGGGCCTCTTCATGAGAAATCTTGATGAGTGGATGGGAAATAGAAAGTTCACACTGGGAATCACTCCAGTGGTTCTTCTTGATAGAGGCACTGGGAACTAACGTCAGGTGGCACGATGCCAGGGAACTTCTATGGGCTAGGCTTGTAAAGCCTCCAGGGCCATTAGCCTAGTACCCACCTATAAACTTATGAACATTACAGGTGCTCCAAAGAGCACTTCTGGCTGACATCAAAGACTGAAACAATATTAATTTCATGAACTTTAATCATATTTTCACTTAGGAATGGAGTTCATTCCTGCCATGGTATTAGAAACCCAAAAGGTTTGGTGAAATTAAAACATGAGAAACCTAGTTTCTGGTGTGTAGATTTAATGGTGTGCAGTATATGGTGGTCATACTTGAGACTATCATCTATCATAATGCCTAAAAGGTTACTGTGAGTTACAGTTTCAATTATAGTATTATTTGCAGACTTTATGATAAAAGATTGCTTTAGATTTTGGCAACTTTTTGAAGTGAAAAGCATTAACATAGTTGTCTTGGGTTTGAAAAAGAGGTTTAATAAGAAAAGAACATTTTTTTTTTTTTTTTTTGCAGAGGGGAAGTCCCCCGGGATCCCTCCCTCCTCATGCAGGGAGATGTGCAATCTACAACCCCTGCTAATTGTATATATCAACTCTCCAAGATTACACTACAGAGGACAAGGCCAAATTTCTCAATTTCCACTGTCCAGTGATCATGCACAAAACAACTGCTTGCACATATCAAATTGCTGTGCTAAAAGTTTTCCCAGGCTCGATAAGTCAGGAACCCCTTTATATCTATATATATGAGTGTCTTATAGATGGTGCATTTTTGTCGTGGAAAGAAAAGCTGGTACCGCTGTTGTAAAATCAACTGATCACACTTTCTCAGCTATTTTTCCGTGTGAGATCATGAATAGTGAGAAGTGGGGAAGCTGCTCTTTCCCTACTGTAGTGTGAAGTCGGAGTTGGTATATGTATTTAGCAGGGTGCGTGGGGGTGGTGGCCTTGCTCACCCTACAAAAAATACTGTTTATTATTCTTTTTAGTCATATACTTGTATGCAGATCACTGTTTCAGAAAATAATCTCACTCGGCCTTCCATTTCTATTGAAATAAGCAACTTCTTCAAAATTCATTTGTCTTAGTAATTCTCTGTCTGGTAAAACTGCAATTGTCTGTGTAGTATGGCAGACAGTATACACAAGAAAGTATAATCTGTTTTTTTTTTTTTCCCCTAAAATACTTTTCTATGAATTTGATTACTCTTAGAAAATAATTCTACACCCCAAACTAAACTGTTGTCAGTAGGTACTCTAGCAGAAAAATTATTATCTAAAATCATGCCACTTCAAACTGGCAGATATTCATCAAACACTATAGGACAGCACAATATTAGAGTGATTTTAAAAAAATGAAGACAATACATTACTCTCTTTTCAAATAAATGCATGAATAGACTTACACTGTTCAGACATTAGGGTATCCTCAGATGTACCTTGTTTTGTTTATACCGTTATAAAAAAATATATTACCTAAACAATAATCAAAGAAATCAAAAAAATATAGTCTGCTGTGTTGATATCTTTTATAAAAAGTAGGGCTGTCTGATGACCCAGTGCATGCATAATAGCAGTATATAGACTTTCCACATTCATAATAATCCAATAATAATCAGTCTTCCAAGAGACAGACTGTAAATTATCAGGTCACTTGAATCTGTCTTCTTTGTTGTATTTCCATGTTGCATAGCCAGTATTGTAGGTTGAGAAATGGCTATCAGAATATTATAGATATGAACAAATGCACATAATATGCTTATCTGCCTTTTATTCTTTTTTCATTTATATTCAGTTGCTGGTTCATATGGGACTGCAACTTTCTTATGCATTTCTGCCATACATTTTTTCAATAGGATCCATCACAATATTGTGGAAAGGCAATAATCTTTTAATCCTAGTGGAAGAATATAAATATGAGTTTTTCTCTAGTTAGTTGTTCACATGAAAAATGAATGGGCCTGTTACATGTGCTAGTTGATGTATAGTCAGCCAGGAACCCTATTGCTGGTTTCTTGTGTATATATACATTACAGTACCAGTAACTTTATGCCTAGACTTATATCGCTCAACCTGCAAACATTGAAAATAGGTACAAATGCTCTAAGGAAAATAAATACAGCCAGCCAAAAAATCTGAACATTTATTTTTTATAAAATTTGAATACCAAATAGCATATACTGACCGCTTCCAGGAGAAATGTAGGATACTACTCAAAAACACATGTTTACAAAAAACAGAGAGTGAGAAAAATGATGGAAAATAAAGCACATTATCAGACAGTGAGAAATCTGAAAACTTTAACAAACTGTATTGCAAAATTCTACCACCCAATTTCATTTATTTTTACTTCTGGAAAAGTGAAATGTAAGATGTATGCCCTCTTCCTTTAAATTATTGGTGCCACTTGTATTTTGGTCATGTAGTACGTGTGCTAGACAGCTTCAGAAATCATGTTTGATGGCAAGGGTTCAGAAAATTGTGTGAAGGGGTAAATCAAGCCTGGAAATAGGGATACACCTCCAAATATATGTATGCCATGTGTAGGGATAAATATGGCCTGGAAATAGGACAGTTGAGAGGTCTGCCTAGAACCAGAATTAGAATCATGACAGAGCTGACATAGGAACCCTTTTGATTGCATTGTGGTTACAGTACAGATGCTCAGCTGCAAAGACTATGAATGTAAAGCATGTACACTGGTGTAGATTGTAATCACATGTGATTTAAGTACTGGTTTTAATTCAAAATTTAACCACTGAAAACTAACTTGTTTCAGAAAAGAAGGATGGTAAGAACTGCTTTTTTCTGTGTGGATAAATACATTCCCAATCATGAGCAGAACCCTTCGTCCACTGTTATATTCAGTACAAGGGTGACTTGTAACTTCAGGAAAAGGAAACATTTCTATCCTCCAACAATCCAGAGTTACATAAAAAGTAAGTTTAATGATGTGACCCACTAAACCATACCATATCTATTTACAGGAGCAGCTAGCTTCCTTGTGAAATAAGATGCTAAACAACTAGCACCTAAAACTACAGTTTTGCAAACAACACTATCATACATTTTGCTAAGACTCTAAACTCCATTTATTATGAACATTTCTACAATAATTTTCTTATGCCCAATATATGTTGCATATTGAGGGCAATTGGGAGAAGAGACTACAGCTGTATATCAAACATCTTGAAACTTGGCTCAGTTGTAATCTTTGCCATGTAATGTCTTTGTTATGCAAATGATCATATAGCAAATTCAAAATCCAAAGCACAAATTAGTATAAAAAATGACATTAACATTACCAAAGTTAAATAAAAACACCTGAAGTAATAAACTTAATATCTCTATCTAAGTCACAAAGGAGATTTGAATTTAAAAACACATTTACATATTAGCCTTTAGAATTATACTAAAGTCAAACTGCATGAAAAGGTGGAACTCAATTGCATTTAATTTGAATGTACTAAATTTTCACTTCTGCATTCAAACCCATGGGCTTAAGTATTTTATTAATTTAATGTAAGCTGAAAATATGTCATTATCACAAATTCATCTTCCTTCACAAAAAAATGCAAGTTTCAAGTATGACACACAGCTATTTGAGTAGTAATGTCGTTATTTAGCTAGTTTTTTATATTTTGCTGTCTGTACTGTGTAAGAATGAATTACATTTTATCATATCAAGCATATAATAAGCATAAGTGATCTATGATGAATTGCATGTAAAACTGCCATTTAAAAAAGCAAATCAGATAGTTATTTTTTTAATATGGGGGTTTGTATCACTTAACATCTGTGGAACATATGTATATTGATTATAATTCTTTCTTAATATGTTTTGGTCCTGAAAAATTGTGTTTACTTATTTTTGACTGGCACCCTGCAATGTACTAAGCATGTGATCTGTATAACATATAACATTAGTCTTATGCAGGGCAAAGTTGAAAACACATTAATGGTTGAATTTTAATGGTCAGCCTTACATTTCCTGTCAGTGTTCATTGTACAAATATCAGACATTAGGATTGAAAGAATTTGCACAGAATCTTAATGACTAAAATATTCGTTTTTGAAGTGTAGACACAATGGTATTCCTGAGTTGGTTCTGTCTAATGCCTTGCAGTCTGTTCATCAGTAATATCAGAATTCCTTCACAAAACAATACATCAGATGCATCAACCTCATAATGGCTTAAGTACATCCTTTGAGCCAAAAAGAACCTCTGATGCATTCAACATTTATGACTGAACATTTGTGCAGATTTCTCCAGCTCAATGAAAAGCTGCAGGCAAATGCTAAGCAGTAAAGTATGCTCCATTTTTAAAAGCCAGAATGTGAAATTATTCTTGTCTTTTTGTCTTGCACAGTATAATAGGGAATTCAGACTTAAAGAAAAGCACATCTGAGCTCTGCAGAAGATGGCAAGCAAACCAGATGCAGAGATTGTTTTGTAATGTCATGCTACAGTAAATAGTAATATAATTTTACATACATACATACTTCATTCATGACATGTATTTAAAATCAATACCATTTCCTGTTACATAATGCAGAACAATATTTCAATATAGTAGACTATAGCATTTTATATCTATGCTACATATTCCAAAAAAAAGCCTTAATGAGTAATGGAACTGAAATGTATTACCCAGTCTTATTATGGCTTATGGCACTGTATCATATTTACTTTGCAGTTTTCAGTAACCACGCAGAATCAGATTGTCATAGTCTGTGTGTTTGGGCTTGAATGATGAATGATGATGCATGTCAGAGTGCTAAGTTAAATACAGCTTATATTTAAATATATTAATGAATTATGCTTGTATATGCTGAAAACAAGTGCATATCATATTTACAAAATTAAAATGATTTACAAATGAGTTATATTTATCTGTTAGTACACTATTATGAAGCATTGTGTAGTCATTCTAAATCACACTGAGTTATTTTATATTCAGTTGTATTTTTTGTATTTACAGTGGTACTCAGTACTTATGTTACAGTAGAGAGTTGATTATCCAAACATTGATTATCTGAAATGTCAATTATCTGAACACAGCCTTGCAATATTATCACGAAGGAAAAATCATAAAGTCTGAATATGTAAACTTTATACATATTTGCTTGCATGTTTTTTGAGATTATATCCTGCTTGTGAGTGACAAATATTTTTTATTGTCCACTGGAATCATCGAATGGTTGGAAAGTGTATTCCCTGCATGCATTTTAGAAGTTTTATATCTAGTTCAATGATTGTTTGATTATCCAAACAGTTTGATTATCTGAACTACCCTAGGTCCCAATTAATATGAATAATCAACTCTCTACTGTACTTATAGTTTTTCCAAATGAGAAAGTATAATTTCAGATGTGTAGTAGCAGCTTTCATTATTTCATTTTATATTTTGATTTTTTCTTATATTTAAAATATTTAAAAATATGTTTACAGATGTATTAACATGTTAAGATGAATATTATACAACTTAATAAAATGTATTCAGTAATATTCATATCAATATATGGTTTCAAATTAATGAATAAACCAGTGTCTTTTTAACACAAGGATACTCCCCACAGCAACCAAGAAAAGATAAGTGGCTGCTTACACATACTTGATAAGCATTCTGAGTGGTCCAGCCAATGAGGAACAGCCAAGCATGAAGCTGTTGAAGTAGGAGGCAAAGACTTTTCAGGTTGTATGAAAGTTGTCCTTCATAGTTGGTCGATGCTCATCACAAAACCCTAATCCCTAGCATCTAAGGTTATGGTGTGAACCAAAAGATGAGTTAACAATGAAACATTTAGCTGGTAAAGTTCCAGTCATTGCACCATTTTTTGACAGTTAGTCTGGAAAAGTCTTGCAAGACAGTTTAAAGCACTTGCCATTTAATATAGCAATAATCCATGGCTGGGTATGGGTAATGCTGGATTTACCCATGAAACCACGCCAACCATGGGTAAATCCAGCATTACCCACACCCAGCCATGGGTTATTGTTATTATACTATGGTGTTAGTTTTTTTGTATTATCTTTGTGTTGTTGTTATTTAGGTTTTTGTTTGCTTTTCTTTGTATTCTTCCACTTTTAGTGAGATAAAATAGTCCACACTTTCAGTTTGTGTTTATTGTTTATTTCTGTTTTAATTTAAATACAAGTTATTTTTTAATTTTTCAGGAAATGTTAGGAAATAATTATATTAGTAGATATAGTTGTAAAGCTTTTGGTATGTCTTCATAGTTTTAAAGCTTTTGGTATGTCTTCATGTTGTAGTTTCTTTTATATTTCTGTATTGGTTCTGCCTTGATGGTTGTCTATGCTCATATGTTAGCTTGAGTTCTTCTTAGTGTAGTATCTGTAATGAGAAATTGTGTTTATAGTTAATTTTATGTTTATATATTGCATCCTATCTATTTGTGTGTGTATATATATATATATATATATATATATATATATATATATATATATATATATGGTTTTAGTATAACTTTAGAGTTTACTTACTTATTTTGTTGGGTTTCTATGTTGTAGATGTTTATTGTTCCATAGTTCATAATCTGTTGTTTGTCTTGTGGTTTTTCTGATTCATTTTCCAGGTATGGATGTTCTGTGTCATGGACTTTCATTTTTTTTTTTCTTGGTCCGTTGTCTGTTGTATTATTGATATTGTCTTCATGTATTGGATTTTTTGGTGTTTCTTGTGTTCCAGATATTATTTTTCCCCATGTTTTAAATTCATCTACTGATGGTTGATAATACGATCATAGTGATTTTTCACTTTTATGTCCTGTCACAGTCATTATTTGTCTTGCTTCCATCCCCGATTGTGACAGTAATGTTACTGCTGTTGCTCTTAAGGAGTGGTTTGTGCATCTCTTTGATAGGTTTGCTTGTTTGCAGATTTGTGGTAACATGTTTGCAAGATAGTTTTTTCCCATCGGCTGTGTTGTGTACCATGTATCCATTTTGTCAAGTACATGTTGTGGATGTTTTTTGGGTGGAGGAACAGTTGTTTTGTAATAGGTGGCCTTTTTTGTAAGTATTTTTTGAAACTTTTTACAGGACATAAAGGGTCTGTGTGGTTTTCGAACATGAATCCTCTTAGCAAATGTTTTGTAACATCATCATGTTCTTTGTGGTTTTTTGTATGTTTGTTGAAATTTTTTGTTACATATTCTGTGCCATCTGTATATTTGTTTATTGTAAAACTGTCTTCTGTGAGGTATCGTACTCCTTCATTCCCACATCGTGCGAAGTGTTGCTGTATATCAAACCATACTTTTCTTACGAGTCCGTCTGCTGTGTTTGGGGAAAGTGCTTGGCTGTTTCTCAGTTGTGTTATTTCTTGCATTGTGAGTGGTTGGTGGTGTTCTGCTGTATCTTTTCCTTGTCTTCTGTAATTTGTAATTACTGACTTAAATACGTTATTTGCATTTGTTAGACATATATCTGTTATGATGTTAATCTTTCTATTTAATGGTGGGTTGTTTATATATCTAAGTCCTGCACATAAGGATACAAATGCACTTATTACGTATTCTTCTCCTTTTGTGTTTCATACTGTAGCATAGAATTCTCTAAGTATCGTGTTTAAGTTTTGTGGTGTAATAGTGTGGAAGCCTATGTTGTACTTTTTTGTTTTTGCCAGTTTTGAAATATGTTTATAGCCCACTGTGTTTGTTTTCTTGTACTTAATTCTTCTTTTTCTAATTCTAGTGTTTCTATTTGTTTGAGTTTTTTCTGCATGTCTTTTGTTTCTGAGTGGAATAGGCTTTTAATGTTTTTTTTACCTTTCTGAAGAGTATGGCTTGTCACACTGTTGTCTTCTATAAGGGACGTGTTATGCTGTAATAATTCCTGTTCTTGTGGTTGGAGATTTTCCTTGCTTGTTGATGGTTTCATCGTGGTTTGTGGTATGTTCTTAAATATTTCTTATATTTCACTGTCACTTATTAGTTCAAAGTTTACTTCCATTTTTTTTTTATTATTTTCTATCTATGGCGTCTCTTGTTTGGGTGGTTTTTCCTGTCTGACTTTGTAGTGTTTCTGTTAAACAGGGCTCGTGCAGGTTTTTGAAGGGATGTAATCAAAAGGGCTAGGTGGTGCTGGGTATAATATAATTTAAGCAGTGTAGAACTTTATAACGTGTAGTTATGTTTTAGTACTTATAGGTACGTTAGAAATGTGGTCTAGTTTTAATGTGCATTAACTTTTTAAAAATATAATGTAGTTTTACTAATTGGTCACTAGATGGTGATGTGGTATGCGCTTTTAGAAGGTATATGCTGGTTTGGAAGTTAGGTATGGTGTGTCTTTTTGACTTTGCGAGGGATGTGTGCTGTGTTTACTTTTAGTGTGTATATTTTTGGAGTTGTTGTTTGCGTATAGCTATTGCAGGGAATACAGCTGTGTGATTGGTTTTATCAGAATGCTTGCTTTTATTGTATTATTTTTTTTAAAGTGGTGGTTATGTAGTGTGTGTGGTGTATTTGCGACTGCATGACAGTTTATTTTATTAGTGTTTGAGGTGAGGGACTGAGGACTGTAATAGGGGAATTGGTGACTTTTGTGTGATTAGGTGTACTTGTTAGGTGTTTGTGGTGTTAAATTTGCTTATGTTTATTTGCTGTTGCTGCAGCATGATATTTTAGCGACCGGACTTCTTCCATTATTTGTATTTGCGACTGCATGACAGTTTATTTTATTAGTGTTCGAGGTGAGGGACTGAGGACTGTAATAGGGGAATTGATGACTTTTGTGTGATTAGGTGTACTTGTTAGGTGTTTGTGGTGTTAAATTTGCTTATGTTTATTTGCTGTCGCCGCAAAATGATATTTTAGCGAACGGACTTCTTCCGTTATTTGTTGTACGATTTACTATGTGCACGCTGGTTGGATTAGCCAATCAGCGTGCATGTTTATTGGCTTTTCTGAACATCGCATAGTATAATACAAAATTTACTACTGACAACAGTTTTTCACTGATTCCTTTGAAACTTTTTTTGGCGGGGTGGAAGTTATTGGACGTGCTAAGATAGAAATTTTTATTGTAGTTGTTATTGAACTGTGTTGGGGGAAATTGTTCAGTTTCACTTTGCTTGTTTACTTTAATATATTTTATATTTGGAAACCAGAAATTACTGCATGAACAGGCTGTTTATTTCAGCAGAAAGATGGGAGAATAAGCCATATATAGACAAACAAACGGAGAGAGAGAGCATGGAAACATGACATACCAGCACCGTTAGCAAAAAAATAAAAAAACATATTTCTTCACAGCTATGTTACTCAGAAATACTGCAAAACAATTATAGGTTTGAGATGACTTATGTGGAAACTCTTTGATTCAAAATAGATAGTGCAGTCTATTTGGCAGCTGACTCAACAGCTTTATACTGACAGCACACTAAATATAATCAACAACATAATGTTTAGATTCAAAAGACAAAATAGACAATAAGTATTTACAAATAATAATACTACTTATGTAGCTCACTGCAGTAATTATAACACAAGAGACTGAAACAAGTGGTAAATTTGATGAAGCTGAAGAAGAAAACATATAGATTTAAGAATTCTAACAGGGAAGTAGGGTACTGAAGTTGTAATTTGTGTGGAAGGAAAATGTGAACACAGTAGTAATGAGAAAATCTGTTAATTTATCAGAAATTAATATAATTTTGGGTAAGCTGAGTTATCATGATTATAAATATTTGGGACATAAGATGTTGTATGATGTCAACATTATAGCTTCATCTCAAATTAAAAAAAGAAAATTTAATGAGTTTTGAGTTGGCTAGTTTTGACACTAAGAGGTGATTCTTCCAGATTTTGGTGATGATTAATGAAAAGGAAACCTTGTGCTGATTTTTGCTTTCATTGTTTTGATTTATCTATGTGCTTACGATATCTGTTTTATGGAGGAATATATTAAAGAATTATGTTCTATACAGCAAGACAATTATGAGCTGAACAAAGTATATTGTCAGCCATCCTTCAATGAGCAAAGATCAATGGATACTGACGATACTTTTCCTGGAAATCTTCAGTGCTGACCTGTTGGTCAACTAGTTGCAGATATTTCTATCTTATTTTAAGTTGCTCCAGTGTGATAATGTGGTGCCTTCACACTGCTATCATATCTATGAGAAACCTAACTTACAGATAACTTAAGCACAAATCACAAGCTGCTCGTACAACTATACAATCTCACCTCAGTTTCTCCACAGATTTTTCCCTTGTTCTTCCTGTTTACCTAAATTTCCATTTTTGCATCTCTCCCACTTTCCCACCTTTCCATTTATTTTTTCTTTTCCACTACTCTACCTCATTTACTTTCATTCTGAACATAAAGTTAAGCTAGTTTAAAGTTCAATACCGTTGTCAAAGATTGTTATATTGATTTCATATTTCTTTAGAATTCTTTATATTTGAATTTCATTAGAGTCCTATGTATTAGACCATTGTGTGTTGTCACTATTTGTACTGCAGTGTTTTCCTAAGAACTCCATATATCAGAACATTAC
>NC_056739.1:1368508492-1368595992 GCF_019279795.1 Protopterus annectens
GATGTGGCTGTCAGTCCAGAGTGGTTGCAGGTGTTACATCAGAGGGATCTGAGGTAAAGGATAAATGGTTTGATGGACCAGTGTTGATCACAACATAGTTAGCTACCTGTGGCTGAGGCATATTGCCAGCCTGCTGTGCTGGCAAAGTCTGTTTGCGTAATGTTTTTCTTTTTGCATCTGTAAGATAGACTGACTTTGGAAGCAGTAGTTTGTTCCATGGTCAAGCTGAAAATGGCGCCTCTTTCACAAGTTAAACAAGCCTTAAAATCTGTTAAAATTTTAAAGTTGTTAAAAGTAATTTTTTCTAAAAAAAAACACAGTAAAAAGCATTTTAATTCACAATTCCAGCCCCAAAAATTAAAACAAATACAGTTTTGCCACAGAAAAAATGGCTTCCAATTACTTAAAACAACTTGTAAACTGACAGGAAAAATGTGCTTCTGTTTAAAAGTACACAATTCTCATTACAGGCTGTTAAAACACAAACTCTTAGATGAAAAACTGCTAACCAGGAATATACTTTTAAACAAGCAAAACTTTGTGGAAAGTTTCCCCCAAAGGGAACATATATGCTCAACCAAGTACCTGTGCAAGCTGACTGTTAATCCTCAAAAGCCCATAGATGTGTGCACTTGTCAATGGCAGGAAAGCTCTGAAGGGCTTGACACTCAATACTGTGATTTTAATCAGCTCAGCTTGAGATGCCTATAATGCCTTGAGTGGGTGAAATGTTTCCTGAATCATTGGAAGCTGGTCTGCAACTACATCCTTAGCAGGATATAACCCATCTGCAGTGATCAGTGCAGTGAAGATCTAAGTACAGAATTTTTGCAGTACTACAACGAAGACAGCAGAAGTGTGTGCATGCCTGTGTTTTTTTTTTCTTTTTAATAATGTAGATGGTAAATAATTTATAATTGTCACTGATGCAATGCAAGGTGTCATCATCATATGGATTATTTGACAGAGTGAGTGAGTGTATCCATTTAAGTACACTGTTTTTGTATTTGTTTTTCCTAGTTAACATTTGTGTATACTGTTTTAACCTAAAATGTATGAGGAAGGGGTGAAACTGTTAACCAAGAGACATGAAACAGGCAGCACTAAAATCTCCCATTATAATCTTTCCTGCTAATTTTAGAAGTAATTCAGGTCAGGTTATCTCTTTCAAAATTCTTGGTAAACTTGGGGGATGCATACATATGGCTAACAGTATGATTTTTTTTTGTATAACTCATAAATGTGGATTAGATATCATCAATTTTTAAGACTGTTAGAGTATGGATGAGAACAAATGAATAGCTGCTACATTCAGAATTGGTATTAAAAATTCCCTCTGTCTCTCATGATGAATGGACTTACGGATGATGGTTGAGGGATGAATTTGGTGTAGTATGTTTGTGAATGGGTGTGCTGTAGGTATGGTATTTACTGAGATCTGGAAAAGTGAAAAACAGAATGAGAATATGAAAGTATATAATCTCAGAAAGTATAGGCTTTAACGCTATATGTGCTGCCACTGCCATCCTATTCCCTTCGAGTATGTTGCCCTTTCCACAAAATCCATGTATTACTTTCAAATACAAAGAAGGACAGCTAAAACAAGTATATCAGATGCTGGAAGTAAACATGTATTACTCCATTAAACATGTACATATGTACACATAATTACATGATAGTCCTACCCATTTAAACCCACCCAGAATAAAGCATTTTCATAACTCATATGTTTCCTTCCATCAGCATGAATCATGCATTCTTGTATGGACTAGCAAACATAATAAAACAAAATACAACATTAGAGGTATATACAAAAGGCCAAAGTCATTAATTTTAGTGGGCAATGTCAAGAATCAGATTGACCTATCACATCAAATTTATCAGAGCAGTCTGAGTACTAAAGTTTCAGATTTTCATTGTGTGCACTGCTGCCTTGGTGCAAGATGGACTGGTGGTGAATTGCTGTGACTGTGGTGTATAGGGTCTTGTGTTCAAATCCTGCAAGGGCTGTTTATTTGTATCTGTCATGGCGTAGTGGTAAATTGCTTTGTCTATGGTATGCTGTGCCGTGGGTTCTAGCCTTGCAGAGGCAGTTTATTTAGGGGAGGGAGGGAGGGTGGCCTAATGGTTAAGCTGTTTGCCTTACAAACACAAGGTGCAGGGTTTAAGTCTCACAAGGGATAACTACCTAGGCTTAAAATGGCTCCCAAGGGCAGTTAGCTTAGTACTAATCTAAGAACCTATGATCATAACCTTATATACTCAGGTAGTCTTCTCAGTGTCTGATTAGAGGGCAGAGTAAACATGGCTACCAGGCCAGATTCCAACCACTTTTAGCTCAACTCAGTGTTTTGAAGAGTTATCTTACTGAAAGCAATTGAATTTTGTCTTATGCTATTTTGCTTTCAAATACAGTAATTGAGTCCCACGATAAGCTAATAAATAATTTTCAATGCAACCACCCTTCAAGCTTTTATAGTATGTGCTACCACCAGCCAGCCAACTCTGTCTCACCCAGGATCACACTTACTGAATAGTATTAAAATGAGCCAGCCATATCACACTAGCTAATGATAACTGCAGACATGCAGTCTAGCTTCAATGAACTGGATGACAAGAACTGCATTTCATTAATTCAGTGTAATTACTTGTATACAGTTTAATAATCAGTCAGTAACAAACTTTTATAACTGAAAAGTAAAATATTTAAAATGATGTAAAACACACTATAAATCATATCTATAGAAAACACAAACACACTTACACAGGGGAATTAAGGGAGTTAAGAAAAAAGTACTGTCTTCCATCTAGCTGGTTATACTTTTCTAATTTAAAAGAAACATACAACTGGCTCTTGCTAACTTCTAAGTTCATATAGAAACTAAAGAGTAACATGGTAAAAATAATAATTTGCCAAGGTTCATTCAGTCCTGTTCCAGTCTGCATCACTACTCAGTGAAGAGAAAGATTCTGATTAGCTGCTACACTGTACTGAGTTTCAAAAGGAGGGTCACATTATGTGCCAGATTCCAAAAGGGGTGTTCTCAGTGCAAGCATGCTTTGATTCCGAAGGGCTTGCTCTCAGTGTAAGTGACTTACTTTGGTGAAAGGCCTAGCTGTAAACCAGCTTACACCAGAGGCTAGATTACACAACACCTGCTTTCAGTGTAAGTGGACAGTTAGACTGAGAGCAATATTTTGGAATCTGACTCTACATCTTGAGAAATCAAAGCTGTGACTTGGTATAAAACACTATTAGCTGTTATTTAGCAAGCAGTGTCACTTTAGGCTTGCTCCTTTACAGGAAGTATCAGTTTATGAAGTATTAGTTCAAGTCTAGTGTGTGTGTGTGTGTGTGTGTGTGTGTGTGTGTGTGTGTGTGTGTGTGTGTGTGTGTGTGTGTGTGTGTCTGCACATGTTTGAAAACACTTTTATTTTAATAATTTTTGTTACACCACTTCACACTGTCATAAACATTCCTAGTGGCTTCATCAGCAATGGATGCCTTAGAAAACCACACTTGAAGATTACAGTGCATCCCAATTATCGTAATAATATGTCTATCTTTACCTTACTCTACAAAGACATGTTTGTAATTTGTTGAACATTGAAGTTAAGCCCTTAACCCAGACTATGTTGTCAAACTGCTCCCTTTTTAATTCCTCATACCAAAAAGTTTAGCTGCTGCTGTCATGAATGTAGTGTGAAGTCTTATTTTTCATTATTTTCAATGGGGATATACACAGTATAAACATGACTAATAAAACTTAGTTCTAAGCTATTTAGTAATTGCCCTGTGTCTGATGCATTAATTGTTATTGAGAACTATAACTTTGAATAATGAGAAACTGTGAAACTAAACTGACAGCTGGTTTGAAAAAAAAAAGTTTTTTTCTACAGCTACCAAATAAATGTCAGCAAATGACAAACTTTTAGCTGAGTATTTTGGACACTGTCTGTTTAACATAGTGCTTTCATTTACATTTTTTGGGTCATCAACATGATACATGCTGCAACTAAGCATGAATGTTTTACAGATGCCTAGGGTGGTTGTCATTACTAGGAGGTGTCTGGTACTTCTATAAGTCCACATGTAATTTTAAGGTATTGTGTCAATGAGGATTTAATAAGCGATCTTCAAATACATCCATAGTTGATAAATCCAGGTTAATTTTTTATAACAAAATGTTGTTCAAAAAATGTTAGAAATGTTTTTCTTCATCTAGTTTATGCAGAAAATGGGCATGCAGTCCAGATATATCCATATATAAAGTATTTATATCCATATATAAAGTATTAAACTGCAGTATGCTACCTAATAAGGATTGCAACCTTCTCTTTTAGTTATTTTAAAATATCTATTTAAGCAGTTTTTAGTGCATGAGTATAAACACGTGGTTACTGGACATAGGCAACATGTCCTGACTATAGTAAAAACTTTGTTAAATCAGGTATTGCTCTTCAGAGAAAGAGGACTGCAGAAAAGAGTTATATTATGTTCTTTTACCAAGATCTTAGTGTTTATTTTGCCATACTCTTCAAGTCATGTCATCATGGTGGTAAACTTGCATCTCAGTAGCTGCACAGTCAAAATTGATACAAGCTATTACCCCCAAACCAATACCTGGCTGGTCATATAATGGTGCTCGTGTATTTAAAGCTATACATGCTGCATGCTCTGTCTACATCTGTGACATCTCCTTACATTATCCCAAATATTTTTGGCATGAGAATGCTGTTTTACATATTGTCCCTTAACATGTACCTGGTCAGTGAATTCAATATGGAGCACCTGCTGACTGTATGACAAATATGGTGAGGTCACAGTGCAATGGTAGTGTTTAATTCAGCTGGATGGGACATTTGGTTGGCTGTCTACAATAAATTGTGATATGGTGTTTTAAAAGACAGCTGCCAAGTAGCGTCCCTATGATGTATGACACTGGGGTTTTTTGAAACTATAGAAATCTTTCTTGAAATTCCATGCAGCATAAATACATTCAAACACAGTGGATGCTTCAGAGAAGCTTTTATGTGTCTCTGCAACTGTTCATAGTGGCTTAAGGTTCTTATCAGTCACTCTTCAACAATATTTTTATGTATGTGTTTAATTAAGTTAATAAAAAATTAAGTACGAAGAGCTAAAAGACATAAATTAAACATGAGCTGAAGTTGTTGTTGTTGTGTCTTTTGGCTTTTTCCCAGTTAGGGGTCGCCACAGTGGAACTCCAGTCCGCTAATAATTGGCAGTAGATTTTTACATGCCGAGTTGCCGGCCCTGATGCACAACCGTCAACGAAGGTACGCCCATTCACGCATGTCTCCACACAGAAGACACTCTAACTGAGAATCGAACAGGACAACATCTTACTGTGAGGCGACAATGCTACCGCAGCACCACCACCACAGTAAACATGAGCTGAAGTAATGACACCAAAAAATAAGTAAAATAAAATTTAATTAAATTAAAAAAATGCATGTTCTTAGACCAATAAAAATAGATAATTTTTAAACCCAGTGGTAGAGATGCATCCTAAGATACATCCTAAAGCTCTTCTTGGTGGTATTTTCTTCTAACTGCTATGACAATAAACCTTACAGGTCTGAAGTCTGATAAGAAATTGAACAGAACTCATTATTTTCAGTTTCATTCTGGAGATTGCCAGCGGTACCAAAGATGCTCAGTGGAGCTAATTTACAAGGATGACAGGGCACATTTTTTTCAGATAGCAGAGGCTCATGTCATGCACATTGGTGTAAACCAGCAAGCTAATATCTGCAGCTGATATTTTCTTTCATTTGGAGACTGCAGAAGTGATGTACTGTTAGATTATTTAGAAACTTATTAGGTAGGCAGTCTAAAGAGGTCTACACCCGATGCAACTTTTCATGTTTGCTGCAAGTCATAAGGATTTAGAGATGTTCCGAATTATAGTGGCCACAAGATGTGGCGTGACTGATAAACACTCTTAATATTTAATATGTTTAATTCAAGGTATGTTTCCCAGATAATATCAACATTTAATTACAGCTGACAGCTAGCACCTTGTCCTGGAGAATCAGCTATTCATGGTGAATCATACCAAAGTTATGCGTCTCAGATTCAAACTCCATATAATTACTTCTAGCTCCATTGTGGGGGATAAAGGTCTGTCTATACCCTTGCCATTCCAGGTTTGACTAGTAGTTTGGTAGCTGCAGGGACTCTCATTGGGGGGAAAGACATTATGAGGCTTAGACTGATAACCTTCCCATTAGGGGGACTGGAAGGTATGTTATTAGCACATGGCTGAGGTAAGGGGTATCAGTGGTGATACCAGATGCATAAAGTCTTTAAACGGAATACAAATTATGACAGCTAGCTTGAGGATGAGCCACCATGTAAACTGAGGAGGGGGCTCATATCATTATTACATGCCACTTAATGCAAACCAGCAAAAAAGAAGGTTAGGGCTTAATATAATAGCTCAAGTGCTATCAACATATGTGACACTGTGTATCACTTAACTTCTTTCTGTCATCCATGGTTGCAATTCCATTCTGTCTTTCCATTTTGCCAAGGTGGTCCCACCCTGGATGCCTGTTGCTGGTCCGGGATGTTCTGCCTCCACTTTCTCTTCCTGTCATTCTTAATGGTTCTATCCTGTGAAGAAGTATGGACTATGAAGGATAGAGGATTTATTTGGTTAAGCTGCAGAACAAATACCAATCCCCCACAATAAAAGAAAAGCAAAACCAAAAAATCTTCAGATAATTACCCATATATGGTGCTAGGATAAACATACGGTGCTGTGTAGGATTCATAGGTAAATTAAGTTTTGCGTAATGTGTTCAGGGATGCGACACAGAGTGTCTTCTAGAGGATCATAGGACACCACACCACACACAAATAAAAAAAGATAGCTGGGTGCACAAGACCCAGGATAAAAAAGTACCCAATCCTGATAGGCGCACTGGTGCCAGGACTGGAAAAAATGACAGTGTAGAATCCTCAAATTATGGAAACAATCCTACAATGGGGCCAGGCCAGGCTCAGGGGGAGGAAGGCCCCCCCCCCCCATTGTAGAAGGAAGTAGTAGTCCACAAAAATGACAAAAATTGATTGGCCAAAGAAGAGGCATAAAGATGACAGAGTGGACTATTGAGGATAAGAAAGAAATTATGTATTGTTACTACCATGTAAAAAGCCCAGAATGTCCAGGCACAAGATATACAAAATGATTAAGAGAGAAATTAGAGGAAAGAAAAATACTTCCGCAGGAAAAACTGTCACAAGCTTTAAATAAAAATTTGCTTTCATTAATACAACAAAATTTTGAAAAACAGTATATAGATCAAGAAACTTTGACCTCTTTGGAAAAAGAAGCCTCTGACGAAGTAAAAAAATATAAACAACAAAACCTAGAGGTATTAGAAAAATATAAAAAATAAATATGGACATAGGAAAGAAAGATTTGATATGGTGCAATATTTATGCAAAAGAGAAAGCCAAGTTAACTAACATACAGAAGGCAGTTTCAAAGATATTCAAAAGAAATACATGCAAAGGCATCCAGATAAGGAAAATTTCACAATAAAAACACTAAAAGCACAAAGATTTAATGTAGAAAAGACGATTGGTAAAGTAGAAGTTAAAGAAACAGAAGTTGAAGTTATGGAGTGCCTGCAAAGTGAAGGATTTAATGTAGAAGGCCTAAAACAGACTACATCACAGCATGATGGAGTTAGTCCTCAGAATAAGGAAACGCAAGAAGATCGGGATACATGTGAAGAAGAAATATGGACAGGGGAAAGGAAAAGAGATTTAATATGGTGTAATATTTATGCAAAGGAGAAAGCAAAACTAACTAATACAAAAAGAGCAGCACCAAAGATATTTGAAGAAAAATATAGGCAAAGGAATCCGGATATGGAAAACTTTACAATAAAAAAAAATAAGAAGACTAAGAGGAAAAGTAGAAAAAGAGATTAGTAATGGAGAAGTCAAAGAAATAGAAACTGAGGTAATGGAACAGCTGCAAACAGAAGGATTTGGTGTAGAAAATCAAATGCAGAAAGCACCACAACAGGATAGAGCAATGAATATCCAAATTAAGGGGAAACAAGTGGAACAGGAAGCAAATCCAAAAACTGAAAACACCACACTGGCCACAGAATAAGAGTATGGTTAGCGCTTTCGTTTATATCAATTAAATAAACTTCATCAGACAAACACACAGAGGAAACCATACTCTTATTCTGTGGCCAGTGTGGTGTTTTCAGTTTTTGGATTTACTTGTTTGTTTTTTTTTTATTTTGTAAGTGGAACAGGAAGCAACAGGTCAGGTGCCTTATCAAGATATTTTGGAGCCTTCCACAGGAAACCAGTATAAAAGTTCACATGAAGCAAGACATGGAGGAAAGGAACTGGAAACTGTGGAAACTCTGATGCAGTCAATGTTGAGGAGTGATAGGCCAGTGAGTTTCCATATGCCAAAGCAACAGATGACACAAGATGAAATTGAAAAGAATGTGCCACAAGAAGATGTTATAGAACTTTATATAGAATCCCTGCAGGAAATGAAAAACAAGGGATGTGCCCTCAGTATGGAAGAAAAGGAGTTAAAAGAAGAGTTGATTGATTTAATAGACAATATATTAACATCAGTGAGAGAAATAGACTGCAGAAGGTTAATAAAACCCCAAAAGTCAGAAGCCTGATAAAACAAATGAACACAGTAATTAGGACTGTCCATAGAAATCCATGCAATATAACAGAAGTAAACAGAATATATTACTGTGCTGCTAAATTAATAACTGATAAAATCCTACCACAGGAACATAGGGTAGTGAGGGAAAAAGGGGGGTGAAAGCGAATACCATCATGGAAATATCGAATAGAGAAAACTATAAAGCAGCTAAGACAAGAAGTGTCATGGTTAGAAGATTATAGAAAAGGGAACAGATAACAAAAATATTAAGAAAGATAGATGTGATAAAAGCAATGAGCAGTATTAGAACAGACCAGGATCTATTATGCACTATTGGAGATAACAAACTAAGAATTTCAAAACAGGCAGAAAGACTTAGAAGATACAAAAATAAATATAAGGGAAAAGCACAAAATAAACAATTCACTAATCACCCAAAAAGGTTTTATAGAGAATTGGGAAATAAGGTAAAAGGAATTGTAGACCACCGAAAAAAGAGGAAGTAGATACATTTTGGAGAAGTATCTATGAAGATCCTGTGGAACATAACAAAGATGCTAAATGGATAGAAGAAGTAAAAGAAAGAATAAGAAGTTTAAAGTTACAGGATATGAAATGGGATGAAATAACAGCCAGAGAGATTGAAACAAAGCTGATAAAAGCCTCTAATTGGAAAACCCCAGGCCCAAATGCGGTACCTACCTTTTGGCTTAAAGTATTAACTTCTTTACATGAGGATCTAGCCATGAGTAAGAACCATTTATATGGGCACCACGAACAGACACCGCACTGGTTAACAACAGGAAAAACAATGCTCTTACTTAAGAGTGAACCAGCAAGCTACTCTAAAAATTATAGACCAATAACTTGTCTTCCGACGATGTATAAATTATACACAGGAAATGACACCGACAGAGTTGATAGTCATTTAGAAGAAAACTCAATTATGGCAGTAGAACAGAAGGGCAATAAAAGAAAGTCATTTGGAACAAAGCATCATTTGTTGTTAAATGAAGTTATGGTGGAGAACTGTAAGAAAGGGAAGAATCTACATATGGCATGGATTGACTATAAAAAAGCATTTGATATTATCCCACATTCATGGATAAAAGAGTGCTTAAAATGTATAAGGTACATCCTACACTGATTGATTACATTATAGTAACCATGAAACAGTGGCAGACCACTTTGCAATTAAGCCATGATAAAGGACAAATTATATTATAAAAATCCAAAAGGGGATATTCCAAGGTGACTCCCTGTCACCGTTGCTATTTTGACTTGCCATTAATACATTAAGCTGTTAGGTCATGGCTATAATTTGGCTTCTAGAAAACAACAAAGTATAATGACTTCTCATCTTCTCTTTGTCGATGATTTAAAATTGCATAGCTCATCAGCTGAGGAATTGAATGCACAGTTACAGGTTGTCAAAACTTTTTCAGATGATATTGGAATGTCATTTGGTCTTGACAAATGTGCAAAAGCAACCTTTAAAAAAGGAAAATTGCAGCTCCAGGAAAACATCAGTTTGGGGCAAGAATGTGATATAAAAGAACTTGAGCAAGAGGTGGTATATAAATACTTGGGAATTACTGAAGGATCAGCAATAAAACATGAACAAATGCAAATAAAGCTTAGTAAGGAGTACTTTAGAAGATTTAAATTAATCCGAAAACACCATTGACACCTAGGAACAAGATCCAAGCTATAAATCAATTTGCTCTTCCTGTCCTAACTTATAGTTTTGGAGTGACTGACTGGCCTCAAAAAGTGTTGGATAGATTGGATATCAAAACAAGAAGGATACTTCATGCTCACCAAATGATTTATAAAAATGAGTGTATACCAAGATTATATATTCCCCGTTCTGAAGGAGGGATGGGCTTCATTGAAATTTATTACATGTATAGATCTGCAATCGTTGGACTCCACACTTATCTACTGACCTCACAAGATCCAAATGTTGTGAAAGTTTTGAAACATGAGGAGAATAAATCTAAGATGACATCTCTGCTTAATTTAGCAGAAGCATAACGACGTTAAGCAGGAATGGAAATCAAACCAGAAGTGAATAAAAATCAGGCAGCAACTGAATGTGCTAAAAAGCAAAAGAAATAATATAAGGTGAAGGATCAGATGAGAAGGCAATAAATGTGGAAAAAACATAAATATAGTTGCAAGTATAGAAAACTTCTGGAACAGCCTCATGTTGATCAAGAACAAATGCAGGAATGGTTAAGGAGAGGTGAATTTACATCAAGAAATGAAAGGTTAATATTGGCAGCCAAGATAGTAGGGCTACATACACGTTGGTTTACTAAGTCTATTGAACATGTGGGAGAAACAGATATATGTAGGTTTTGTGGAACTGAATTGGAAACAGTCACACACCGTATTGCTGGTTGCGACTCTCTTATGGCAGAGGGACTGTATACTGAAAGGCATAATAATGTGGCGAGATTGCTACACTGAAGATTGTGCAAAATTATGGTATCAAAGTGGCTGAAAAGCACTGGAAACATGAGCCACAGAGAATTATAGAAAATGATGAAGTTTACATCACATGGGATCACCCAATACCAACAGTCCAAAAGACAGATGCTAGAAAACCGGATATAGTGGTCCAAGAAAAGAAGACAAAAGTAGCATTGATCATTGAAATCACCACACCTAGTGGCTACAGTGTCTTGCGTACAGAGAGACACAAAGTCATAGAATACCTCAATCTGCAGGCAGAAACGAGATCCATGTGGATGAAAAATACCCAGACAGTTCCAATAGTAGTAGGAGCAACTGGTCTTATAAAAAAGTATTTACAATCGTATTTGGATATGTTATCAATTCATGTAACACCGTACGAATTGCAGAAGGAGTCATTACTGGACACATTGCAGGTGCTGCGAAGAGCACTTTTAGCTAACATCAAAGAGGGAAACAATACAAATTTCATGAACTTTAATCGTACTTTGACTTAGGAATGGAGACCATTCCCATCATGGTATTAGAAACCCAAAAGACTTGGAGAAATTAAAAAACTGAAGGAAGGAAAAAAAAAAAAATATATATATATATATATATATATATATATATATATATATATATATATATATATATATATATATATATATATATATATATATATATATATATATATATATATACAATACATTGTTTTGCACCCAGAGAACAAGTCCCGATTCACATTTTTTAAAATAATGGGCTGAACAAGGAATACTAGAAAGGACATCATCACCCACAGATAAGTCATACAACACTAAAAAAGTGCGCTCTCTCTCATGTGGCACAACCACAAGGGACTGTAAAGGTCACAGTTTGCTAGACAACATCAAACTGATATCACAGTACTTGCTGACAAACCTTAGCCATAGAAGAGACAGTCAATGACAAGGTGAGACTGTACAAGATACACTGATACAGTTTGGACTTCTTAAGTAGCAATAACATTGCTTCTTCAATTAATAGAGATGAAAATATGGACGGTGCTGTGGTACAGCGGTAGCGTTGTCGCCTCACAGCAAGAGGTTCGCCGGTTTGATTCTCGGCTGGGATGCCTTCTTTGCAGAGTCTGCATGTCTTCCCTGCATTCATGTGGGTTTCCTCCGGGTGCTCCAGTTTCCTCCCACATTACAAAAGTATGGATCTGGAGCATTTCTCCCTGGACCTCTGCTGAAAATTGGCTCGTTCCAAGTCGGAATTTCCCAGTTAACAAATGTTAAAAAAATACATAATTTGTAATAATTTCTAATTGCTTCTAAGAACATCCAGTAAGAGACATGGAAAATCAGATGACACCCATGCAATATAGAATAAGCTTAGCTGCTCAAGGATCAGGATGATGAATTACTGTGAGCCCCAAATTTAAAACTTAAAAACTGAGTATGGACACATGACTTTTGCACACATGGTCCATGTTCAAGCTATCAAACTTGCCAGAACAACAGTTCAATAACTGCTGATGCCCTTTTCATTGCCCATGTAAAAAAAAAAAAATCCAGTTCACAATCATACTAATAATAATAATAATAATAATAATAATAATAGCCCTTTCTGGTGAGACTTGGATTGAATGAAACACTTAAAAATGTTGCAAAAACAAAATAAAATAAATAAAGCAAGACCCTGGTGCCTTGGACAATTAATTTAAAGCAGCATCAAATTGTTAACTACATCTTGCATCTCTTAATCTCCATGTTCATATTACAATTTTAATTAAAACCAGATGTGCAACACTTAGCTGATCTTTCCTATACACTTAGCTTACTGAATTTAAAATAACACAATATTAATACATTGTTCAAATCAGTAATATTACATTCAAGCAATATGTTGATTATAAAATGCTTATATATTTCCAATCTAGTTCATAATCCACTTTTTTGAAGTTAGATTAAATTGGAACAGAGATTGAACTGCACAGTCTCAATGTGACCCCGAAGAGTGTAGCCGGTCAATTCACTATAGCTGAGTTCTCATTTGACAAGTAAAATGCCTTTTAGGACATCTCTGATTGGTAACATGGTTAATAAAAGTACAGTGCGATCTCATCCTCAAAATGGCACTTGCATCTCCACTGATACTTCAGGAGCCAAAAAATTACAGTGCACATTCTAACCAAGGCAGACATGCATGAAAGTGAGGACAATAAACACGTTGCTTGATCAATGCATTAATATCGGCCACCACTAACACATCTGATCACCTGCACTGCAGTGCAGAATAAGCAGGTTGAGAAACAGCATCAGAGGTAGCATTTTATTATTGGTAACTATACTACATGAAAACCCAATTGAGGTCCAAGAGACTAGCTCGGGCAAATGTTATACTGAAAAAAAACTACTACATTTCTGATCCTATTGAAAAAAAATGTACACATTGCTTTATCACATTGATTAACCAAATTTTCAAACAAGTCATTTTTTTTTACATGCAAAATATTTTCTGTCCCTTTATCCTTGACTTTTGTACCTGAGCAGTCCACAATTCCTACAGTGAACATGACATAGCTTTTTTGTTTTGCTGATAAGCACGTCTTCAACAGTATGATGCCAGCTGACCAGAGGACACCTCACTTTTAACTGTAGCATCAGACTCATGCACAACTGTTCCTTTCTTCACTTTCATATCTTTTTAAGCATTTTTTATATTATGTTTTGCCTTTATAGTATTATTTCACTTCCGACACAATTAAGTTGCCTTTTAATTTGACACTTGTTTGTCCTCAGCAAGTTATTTCATTTGAGCATGGGATAACTCTGTGGCTCTAAACATATCTGTTTTTTCCAGATAAGATTCTGAAAAAATATTTACTTCTTATTTTGCAATTTGTTATAACACAAATTATTACCTTTCTCAGCAATGAATCATAAAAATATCCATACTCGGAGTCTTTGGCTCTGTGTCATAATTCAGTCACATATGCATCAATAAAACATGACAGAATCCCCTAGAGCCATATTTTAGGTGATTCTGCCATCTTCTATTGATGTATATGTGACTGAATTATAACACAGAGCCAAAGACTCCGAGTTTGGATATTTTTTATGATTGATTGTGTTAGGATTACAGAAATGATATGTGGCTGAGCCAGGTATAGAAATAAGGTACATAAAGAAAGCTGGTGGTGGAATGCAAAAGTCCAGGAAGTCATCAAAAGAAAAAAGGAGTGCAGGAAGAAGTAGGAGACAGAAAAGACTGACCAGGCTAGGAAGGACTACTGGTTGTTTAGCAAAGAATCTAAGAAAGAAGTTGCAATAGCAAAGAATAGGGCATCGGAGGCACTGTACCAACTTCTGGAAAGTGACTCAGTAAGGGGCACAAAGAAACTATATCAGGTTGCAAGGCAAAGACAGAAAGATAAAGAAGATAGTCAGACACCCTTCATAAGGGATACCAGCAACAACCTACTCACCAGTCCAGAGGATATCAAAGGCAGATGGAAGGAGTATTTCCAGCAGCTTCTGAATGAAGAAAACCCCACAGAAGCTGTACTGCCCCAGAAACAGCCTCCAATAAGAGATGAAGAGGAACTCACCCTAGAAAAAGTAAAAACAGCACTAAGGAAGATGAAGTCAGGGAAAGCAGCAGGGTTAGATGTCACAGCAGATATGATAAAGCTGCTGGGGGAGATTGGGGAGAAATGGCTCCGGAGGGTACTAATAGCAGTGTGGAGAGAAAGGCGTATTCCAGATGACTGGAGAATATGCATACTCATGCCAGTGTACAAGAACAAAGGGGACATCCACAACTGTGGGCAGTACAGAGGCATCAAACTCTTACCACATTGTATGAAAGTTCTGGAGAGGGTGATTGATAAACGGATACGCAGAGTAGTAGAATGTAAGATGGGAGATGAACAGTTTGGATTCAGATCAGGATGCAGCACTATTGACCCGATGGTTGCATTGAGACAGATGCTTGAGAAGAAGCTAGAGAAGAGGAAAGAGTCCAACTGGACATTCCAAGACTTGGAGAAATCATATGACAAGGTCCCAAGAAAGCTGATCTGGGCAGTACTGCAGTGGTTTGAAGTCCCAGAAACATTGGTAGAATTAGTGCAGGCTATGTACAAGGATCCAATGACTCAAGTACAAACAGTGTTCGGCCTCACAGAGGGGTTTCCAGTGGGTGTGGGTGTACATCAGGATTCAGCTCTGAGCCCACTGCTGTTCATACTGCTGATGGACTACATTAACAAACAGGTTGGAGGGGACGGATCAACAAAGCTGCTGTATGCAGACAATGTGGCAGTACAGGCAGACTCTGAGCTAGAACTTCAGTAAAGGATAGGAGAATGGAATGCAAATCTGAAGGCACATGGGATAAAACTAAGCACAGATAAGACAGTGGTATGGCAGCAGATTGGGGAAATCAGAAGAAGCTGACAATAGAGATAGATGGGAAGATAGTGGAATAGGTAAACAGCTTCAAGTATCTGGGAGGAGTAGTTGAGGAGAAGGATAGTCTGAAGGAAGAGGTCAAAGCTAGAATCAGATGGACTGCAGCCAACTGGCATAGAGTATCATGTGTAGTATATGACAGAAGAATGCCAAAGAAGCGGAACACTAAGGTGTACAAGACAGTGGTGTGACCAGTACTACTGTATGGTACAGAAACCTGGGCAGTAAAAACAGAACAGTTGAAGAAGCTAGAGGTGATGGAAATTAAGTGCCTGAAAAAGGTGATAGGATGCACACTGTGGGAGAGATGAAAAATGAGGACATAAAAGCAGAAGCCAAAGTAGCTCCAATTGCAGAAAAGATCGAAGAGAACAGATTATGGTGGTTTGGGCACAAGTGTAGAAAAGCAGAAGACATTCTGGTGAGGAAGATTTGGGACAGACAGGAAGAAGGTAAGAGGAAGTGAGGATGTCCAGCAAAGAGGTGGATGGATTGTGTGAAAGATCTGTGACAGTCAGGCATGAGTGTTGAAGAGTGCAGGAGTGTGGCACTGAATCTTGAGAGCTGGCAGCAGTTGACACGATACCCTGACCCCATGTAGAAAAATGGGAAAAAGGGGGCTGGTGATGATGATGATGATGATGATATGTATCAATAGATTCCTGCTAAGTAAAATTCTACTGAAAAATAAGAGCCAGACATATGACACATTCTTTTTAGGCAAACGTTATTGCTGGAACGTCTCTTTAATTGCAGTCGGATTAGACTGCTCTCAATTATTGAGAGTAAATCATTTATTAAATAGGTTTTGACCCAAAATGGCATTTTTGTTTCTTACATTTATGGTGTATTATGCTTTGGCATTTTGCTATAGCTGGTTAATGGCAGAAGATTATTGTCTTATTTCAATTTCATTCATTATTTGTTTTTATTAATCTGTTCATTGTATAGTGGATGCTTGCAATAACAGAACTGCACCTGGTATTCGGTCCAGAATTTAAATCTCAGCAAATTTTAAATCTAGATCCTTTTATTTTGAAAAATGAAGCAAGTAATGCTGTCTAGGCAATCTAAGATGACAGACTGCTAAAGAAAATTGTTGATGTGGCGATCATGCATTGATTGGCTGTTATAGATTCAGTTTTTCTTTTTAGGTACAGCACTGGCAGTGAAGAAAAACACAAACAAACAGAAATTGCAATAAGGCAACTGCTTCCTTTAGAGTAAATAGCAATAAATAACTCAGCAAAACAGTCAGATGACATTTTGCATGCATCGTCTTACTAAAACTACACTGCAATATACATTACATATGGATAACAAAAGTAATAACAATAACAAAGCCCTGAATATTTCATAACAGAAGCAAATGCTTTAGCAAGAGTCATGGATTCAGTATTGACCTAGATATCAGGGTTACCAATACAAGATGTCACCAGTATAAGCCATTTGTGATGGCTCAACAATGATTCAAGGAGGACGTCTGGGAATTCCTGCATGAAGCCTGTAACATGGCAGGAAAGAGTAAATGATAAGAAACTAACAATTTGTTATCTCACTCACTACACAGTCAAAGATGGTGATTGTCTTTGCAAGAAGCCTGAGTGAACAAAACTCAAAATGAAGACATATTGCTAACCTGTCGATGATGTTTGATTTAAAGTGCTGTATAACATAAACTCCAATAGACAATGATACATCCAGAAAGGATCTGAAGCTGGAATGTTAAGATGTTACTGTGATAACCACAAAGACCACATCACCCATAAAAGCCCAAAATAAATCCAACATCATTGAGCAAGTCCAAAGTGATTCCAGCTTTTTTGCAAATAGGCCTCATATTAGAATCTAATACTTTTTCTATAGCTAATGGTCTGCAGTTTCCAGACATCCACCTAGGTTGACAGACAAGCTGCCATGGCATCATGCAGAAACAATGATTATTATATATCTTATTAAAATGAATAGTAAGTTGTCAATAATTGCAGTAATTCACTTGAAGAAATAGCTACAAAGCATGTGGGATTACTGATACATGTTTTTTTTTTCATAAGCTTTTGCTGTACCATGTCTATGAAGCTGTTATATATTAATCAATATGGAAGTAGTTTGGCTACAATTTCTGTGAATGAAAGCACTAAAAAAAATTGATTCCTTGATCCTGTGGTATTTTCAACAAACTTTTTTGGTTAGTGATCATTATTTTGGTACACCTTCCATGATCACAGAGCAAATTCTGGAGTTAACCCCAGCTTACTCTGTGATGCAAATTAAGATAAATGCAAATTAAATTAATGGTTTATATCAGCAAAGGAGTGTACAGAGGTTCTTGTCATGTACCTTCTTTGAAATCATAATGTGCCAGCTCCTTTTTGCATTTCTTTGTCACATATCTGCTGTACTTACATTTTCTCAGAAAACCGTCCTGCATCACGACATTTTGAATCTCATGCATGCTTGAGCTGCACTATTTCGCAGTCCCTGGTATACAGGAAAGTCAGTTACACAGTCAGGGATACCTGCCATTCTAGAATTATCCTGTCTCAACCTGACACTTAAAATCAGTTGGGAACTGCATACAAAATTCAAATTAAAAGAGAAAGAAATACATTAAATAATAGATTATGTTCAGCAATGTCGGACATCAATCAGTGTGTCATTTAACTATTAACAGAGACACACAATGGCATTAGATTCCCAAGTAAACTACAAGCAGATTAGGAACAGTTTTGCAGCCCAAATGTATAGATGTCTGATTTTGAAAAGCGATAGCAAGTGAGGGCTAAACATGGTCTGGGTAGAATTACAGTCTCAGATCAGCTGAAGCAAGTAAAGCAGACAGTTGCCATTGTATCTTTATTTTGCTTAGCTTGTTAACCAAATAAGCCCACTGGAGTGAAATGCCCCTATTCAGACGTGACCTGAGAGCACTATGAGGTTAATTGCCTTGCTTATAGTCACAAAGTTTGAAAGTGGAAATTGTTAACAATCAAAATCAGGACAACAGAATGAAGTGTCTCAATAGTTTATAACTTCAACCCTGTGGGTTAGCAGGCATATCGTATTAGAACAATTATACTCTATAATATTTCATTTGAAGTGTGTAGCCAGGTATATGCATATAAGCAATGACATACCATTTTAAAAACAATGTATTGATTTATTTTGCACAAATTTAATGTCTCAAAAATACATTTATCATATTTATGTTTTTGTGTGTGTGTGTGTGTGTGTGTGTGCGTGCGTGCGTGCGTGCGTGCGTGCATGTGTGTGTGTGTGTGTGTGTGTGTGTGTGTGTGTGTGTGTGTGTGTGTGTTTTGGGGAGGGGGGTACATTCTGGTAGTTTGCATTCAATTTCTAAAATTCTGATTTCATGTTCAATGCATCCTTGGAGAAATGATTTTCCTAGACATCAGAAGCTACCCAAGTAAAATGAGAATCCAATAGTGATAACTATAGTTTGATGATGGCAGAATAAGTGAGCTATTCTAGTATTAAGAAGTAATCCTAAAGAGTGTGTTGGAATAGCCAGTATTGCTAAACTTGGCAATATTCATATACCTTTGATGGCATCAACTGTAAGATTCTAACCAAGGTAGGTTACTCTTAAATAAATATTTAAGTTTGTCTTATAATTAAATGCTATGTTAACCAGTTAACAAGAAAATGCTTGCGGTTTGCCATAGATTTCTATAGGTGAAAAGAAAATGTTTAACTTTGCGAGCAGAGCCATATGAATAATAAGTCAGAATGTAAGCATTTTACAGCTATAATTCTTTTTTCCATTCCATGTAGCCAACCATTACCTTGTCCTGCTGCCACTATCCTTTGCTGGGTAGTCAACCTCCAGTTATCAGTAGCAACTAATCAATCTATAGTCTATGTAGTTGTTAAATGTGAATCTTAGGGAACAATGCTCACCTTTAATCTTACAAGATCTTAATTTAGGAGATTTCCTAGTAGAAGTAGAAACCTTCCCCTGGAGTTGCTATCTGATGGCTAGGGTTGATGAGGATTATTAGGGCATCTGAGGGCCATGTCATCCTTGTTGCTGTGGGGGTTGTAGTAACCTACACTTATTTCCCCCTCCCCTGCATCAATCTAATATGTCCAATGGCTATTCCCCTCTATGTACAATGCCTCATCCACAGGGAGAACCAGGATAAATGCTGTCATCCTCTGTATTGGCCATGCCCATCCCTCCTTTCCAGCAACTCAGATGCCAAGGCTATTAATTGAACCTGGGCTGCAAGGGCCATAGTTTGGGCTTTTTTACACTGTGCCAGAGTGTTGGGTTTTTACAGCTGTAATTCATGAAAGAATTGTGAGATATACCAAAACTGGCACTATTAAACCAAAGTTTTAATTATTTTTCAGAAGATAACTAACATAACTGAAAGTACTAAATCTTTGGCTTGAATATTAGTTGGGAAAAATAGGAACTTTTTGCTGAAGACTTCATAAAAATGAAGACCTTCATTTTCCACATACCTGAAGGTTAGGTGCAAATAGAGTACTATATTAAGTATTCTGTCGCCGCCAGAACCTGTCATTGTACAAATAATGATTTATTACAACTCCTTAAAATTATAGTTCTGTCTTCCAGACCAGAAGGTGGTATGACAGACTGAGTAAAAATAAAGTTTTAATCACTAATGAGCAAATTCACAATTTCACTTCACTGCAGACTCATTATATGAGTATTGAGAGAATATCAAATGACAAATGAGAGGCTTATGTAGTAGTAAGCTAACTCAAATTATTTAAAACTTTTCTGAGCATGAGTACCACATAGGGTAATCTCAGAAATTACAAAATGGATACTGATAACTGAACATAGTTGCTGTAGGTATTATAAGTGAATATGAAGGAATGATGCTTATCTTTAAAGTTTTAAGATCAGAGGTTAGGTGATTTCCTAGTACAAGTAGAGTCCTGCTTCAGTTCTGAAGCAACAGACTCATGTGTGTGAGGTTAGTGTAGTACTGAAGTGCCATTCTTAGATGAAAGGTTGCAAGTGCCTTACCTGAGTAATCTTGTTAATGTATTGGTAAGCTACTGTTAACTTCAGTCCTGAGGCAGTCCCCAATTGTACTCCATCCACCTGGACCACCAGAAGTGGTTTACTGGTCCCCATACCTGTAGATTAAAAAATATGCTCAGCCATTGGAGATGAATCTGTTATAACCAGAAATGTGAACAATAATCTAGGGGCCATCATGATTTGTCCTGCCGGGGTTTTCTGTTTAGCCTTCCATTCCTCTGATATCCTGTGCAGGCATCATATGTGGTGTATGGCCATTAGAGGGATGCCCTACCTAAATGATGATATGATCACCATACTGCTTGCTCCAAACACACACTGGAACCTAGCACATGTGGCACTCTCATGGCTCTGCCTTGTGCCCATAGCACACATCCAGCATACAACTCCATAAAAAAGTGAAAGGAGTCAGTGCCATTAATCAAGCTTGGGTCATCTAAGTCGCAGTCACAGATACAGCCTTCCATGTTACAGGGAGTATACATAAAATAACTACTTGATTTTAATGGAAAAGACATCAGGAGATTCCACTTAGTTGTTGGAAATTTTCTACTGATGAGAATACCAGATTGTGACTCTTCTTGAAAAGTGTGTAACCCAGATGGAATTTGTGAAAATGTATAAAGTCATATCAAAAGACCTATTCTAAATCAAAAATCTGCAATATGTATGTGTATAGACCTATAAGGCAGCAAATAAAGATCAGCATAAAGAAAAGGAATGTGTGTCTTAGCAGACAGTAGCATTGTCATGCACTATGAAATATACCAGCATTTAATTCTTCGTGGGGGACAAAGCATGCCATATAAAAGATAGTCACCCACTATCACATGGTGCAACTCCACAATAAAGTGACATCAAAAATGAAACAAGTGAAACATGTTCAATTAATAACAGCCTTCTGATATTGTAGCTTACTATAACCTGAAACAAAAGCAAAGAAATTATGCAATAAAATCAAAGTACTGACATTAAACAAATATTATAAACAAGTATGTTTCTTAAGGAAACAGAAGTCTACACAGCAGTGAAAATAGTCATAGGAATTCTCCAGTATAAATAAGGAAGTAATCCTATTATGTACAAATGCATACACTTTAGAAACAACACTGTAGCAAAATATGTAAAAAGAAATAAACTGATAGGATTTCCACACCACAATAAGAAATAAATAACTGCATGCATAATGGCAATGCTATATCAGTAAAGGGCATTATTTCAGCATGTAATGCTTACTATGCACCATCAGTAATCTTATGATACCTTCCAGGTCAAAGGTCAAAGATGGCGCAGAACAAGGGTGTGGTATCCACATGTGAAGTGTATTCGTACCACTGAGTTCCTTTCAAAGCAGCTTTAGATATACGTCACATAAGCAAGCCCCCCACACAACATACATATGCACACATACTCAAAATTAAAGCAAATTTAGAAAATGCGCAATAAGCAATCATGCAACTTTTGATTCGGGGTGGAAAAATAGATGGCCAGAAGTTCTTTAAACTGTGAATGTTAGGTCATCTGTGACTTGGTGAGCCCACTATCAACCATCAGCTTTGTTACCATTTTTCAAACCACTACAACTATCGCCTATCAAGTGCAGCAATCGCTTAAGCATACTTGCTAATGTTTACTAGATTACCTTCCCTTCTGGGACATAAACATTTTCAGGACATTTATTCAAAGTGTCCTTCTAAACCAGATCCAAATAAGTGTCTGGCCGTAGCAGTTTTGTATGGTAGAAAAGGGATATTCACATGCATTACAGACCAAGTAAGCTCACATGAAGTTGAAGCTAGGACCATTTATCATTCTAGCAGATGGAGCAAGTATGACTGCAGCACACTTGTTCAGTTACACAAACCTGTCTGTGGAGAGAATGTCCTCATGCAGGCTGAGAAGGAATATGACTATCCCCATCTGAGATGGTAGGTAAAAGGATAGTGTGTTGAGAGGGAGTATCTATAAAAACACCACTCCAAACACCAGTGCATTCATTGACTACTCTGTGACAGTGCAGATCTGCCAGACGTGGCTCACAGGCATGAATTTCCATGTCAGAAAAAGGTTTATGTCTATAATACTAAACCTAAATGGTGCTGGTAATGGGTAAATGTGGTATTTTTCCTCACAGCAGACTTATCCCCTGCATTCTGTTGTTAGAAAGTCAAAAGTTGATACCAGTGGAGGAGAGATTATCAAGTAAGAATCCCACTTTGCTTAGCAGGTGTCTCAAATTTTCTGGTACTTTCAACTGTACATGTACTTTATAGAGGAATCATTACCACTTTTGCCATATTTCAAACTCTGATAGTTCTACGCATTATATGTACATTAGTGTGCTGGATTTCAGTATCAATTACGTACCACATCCTGAAGTCAATGAAGTATTTGTGCAAAATCCAGCATTAACATTTTCACAGAAGGTACATGTTACTCAGCATGCACTTAAACCAACAGGTACCTCTGCTATTTCAGCACTGTGGTTTGTTCAGTGCTATGACCTCTGTCTATCATGCTAACAGTAATATAGGGAACTGAGGTAAACATCAATAAAGGACAATCCAACAAAGTTTTCCTGCATATGTATCTATGTGTTTTTAATGTGTATGGGTTAGACATTTTTTTAATCACTGAGCTGTGTATAATGTTTAGAAATTGTGGTGTGCATTCAATTACTCATCATTTTTAAGTCTCTGGTGCAGCCTGTATAATAGCCATTATGCTGCAGACATGGAATCATTAAGTAATAGCCTGACAGATTTCAAAGCAATGGCAGGAAACTTACTTTTAGATTTTCATGTCACAGCATAAGCAGGCTGTACAGGAGTAAACATAAGATGTGAAGGACTCAGCACAGGTTGTGCACTTGTCACTGTGGCATAACTAGGCTGTACATGAGTAGACATAGGCTGTGAATGATCAGACACAGTTTATGCATTTGACATTGCAGCACAAACAGGCTGTGCAGGAGTAATCAAAGGCTGTGTAGGAAAAGACGATGTAGAATAAGCTGGCTGTGCAGGAGTAAACTTTAGCTTTGAAGGACCAGATACAGGTTATGCATTTGACACTGCAGTATAAGCAGGCTCTGCAAGAGAAGACATAGGCTTTGAATGACCATTGACCATTAGAGGTTGTGCATTTGCATTGTAGCATAAACAAGCTGTTTACTAGTAGACATATGCTGGGAATGACAAGGCACAAGTTATGGATCTGACACTGGAATACAAGCAGCTTGTACAGGGGTAGACGAAAGTTGTGAATGACCAGACACAGGTTCTGAATGTGATGTTGTAGCATGCACTGGTTGTGCAGGAGTAGATGTAGGCTGAGAATGATCAGACACATGTTCTGAATTTGATGTTGTAGCATACACTGGCTATGCAGGAGTAAATGTAGGCTGTGAATGACCAGACACAGTTTCTGAATTTGAAGTTGTAGCATACACTGGATGTGCAGGAGTAAATGTAGGCTGTGAATGACCAGACACAGGTTCTGAATTTGAAGTTGTAGCATACACTGGCTGTGCAGGAGTAGATGTAGACTGTGAATGACCAGATACAGGTTGTGGTTTTGATATTGTAGTGTAAGTAGGCTATACAGCAGTAGACATAAGATGAGAAGCTCTAGAAACAGGTTATGCATGACCTGTATATATCTTCATTGACTAAATATGTACATATCACACATATGATTTGATTGTACCTGTGGCTTCAATGACTGTCGTTAAGTAAGAAGTTGGCAGAGTTCCAGTTGATCCTGACAGTATTATTGACATCAGCACGAGTATGTCTATACAATCCCACCTTGGTTTGTGATTTACTGTTGAGTTTAATGGTAAGAGAAGTTTTGTTTGAATTTATATTGTATTTGTTATCACTCTTTTAACTGTTTGTAGGTAGGAAGGGATAGCTTGTTAACTAGATTTACTTTGATTCATAATTTCATATCTTGTTGTTTTACCTTTAATTTCACAGTAGGTTGTTAGAAAGAGATAGGTTTTAGACAGGCAAGTTTTAGCCACCCCAAGGGGCCTAGATAGCTATAAATTCACACAGACTGCAGAGAGGAAAATGCTGAGCATATCTGAGTAATCCTACCTTGATTTGTGATTTACTGTGGAGTTGACTAGTAAGAGAAATTTTATTTGAATTTATGTTGTATTTGTTATCACTGTTTTTAACTGCTTGTAGGTAGGAAGGGATAGCTTGCTAGCAAGATTTGCTTTAATTCATATTTTGTTGTTTTACCTTTAATTTCAGTGTTAGTTATTAGAAAATGATAGGTTTTAGACAGGCAAGCTGTAGTCACCCCAAGAGGCCTAGACAGCTATAAATTCACACTGACTGCAGAGAGGGAAATCCTGAGCATATCTATGCAATCCAACATTGGTTTGTGATTTATTGATCTTTACTATTAAAAAGAAGTGCAACTGTGATCGTTAGTGAAGCTACTGCATGCATTTGCATGCAATGTAAAGGAATTACAAATTTGTCTGGCTTGCAGAACTTGTATGGTCAGAACAACTTTACTGTAGTTAATTTATTATTTAGTTGTATATTGCTGGTGTGATTTTTTTGTCATATTAGTTGATTTAAGTTCTCTTTTAATTCTGTGGTTACTGTTTTTGATTATTCTTTTCTTTTACAATATTTTATTAGTTTAAAGCTGAATATGGATTCCTTAAATGAGTTTGCAATTAACAATTTGCTAATGCACAAATATCTTGTACAGTGTAATAACTGCTATGCATATTTAAAGGTAACAGCTGATAACACTGGTGATCTATGTTCCTCATGTCAAAAGTTGGAGTAAATCAACACTTAATGGTGATGATTGCACCTGTGCAATTGGCATGGCTTGGAGAACTGATGTTTCATATATTAATGACTGGACTGATGAAATAAATAATGTTAGGCATAGAACAAATATAGCACGTTTAGGAAATGATGCCTCTATTGTCTGCAAAGATCATTCAACCCCTATGAAACAAGACAATGCCTCTGACAACTTTGGAATTCTGGATGCAAGTATTCAGCAAAAAAGGAAGCCAATCTGGTGGTCCTTTGCCATAAACAAACTTTATAACAAAAGGAAGAAACTGTTGCAGAAAAGAGGGAAATTCCAGGGTGCAAAAAAACTCCCTTACCAGCCTCAGCTGAGATACCTCATAAAATCCTCCAGAGCTAGTTACGAAAATAAAATTGCCAAAGATTCCAAAAACAACCACAAGGCATTCTATAGTTATGTCAAGAATCTAAACGGCAATGCTCAGATCTGCTCTGAGCTACAACAGAATGGCATTAAATATACTGATCCCAAGGATATTGCAAATATCCTGGCAGATTGATTCAGTGCAAAATTCACCCCCCTTTTACCTCCTAAAGGGCCCATCTAAATACCAAAAGATTGCCAAATCCTGGTAATAATGGCCACACAGGTAAAAAACGCACTCTGCAAAGATAAGAATACAGCATCCATGGGACCAGATGACATCCCAGGCTGTGTACTACATGAACTACAAAATGAACTGGAACCTCACTTAAGTGTCATGTTTAATCATAGCCTCACTTCAGGCTTCATGCCCACTGAGTGGCACACAGCTACAGTTATCCCACTCCACAAGGGGGGATCCACCTTGGATCCCGGGAACTGCCACCCCATCAGTCTAATGAGTCTGATCTGCAAGGCCATGAAACATTTTATCATGGAACTTATAAACAAAGACATTGGCAACCTTCAAACACTAGACCTCACCCAGTTTGGTTCATGAAGGGCCAATCTTGTCTCCTGAACCTGATTGACTTTGTTGAATCAGTCTCCAGAGCCATGGACAAGGGTAAGGGGGTCCACACAGCCTATCTGGACCTTGCCAAGGCCTTCAACACCAACCCCCACTCTGGAATCATAGATAAAATTACTAAGCTGGGCATTAATCCCTACGTCACTCGATGGGTTGCCAACTGGCCTACTGACAGAACCCACACTGTAAAAGTTGCTGACTCCAAATCCATCTCCAGACAAGTGACAAGTGGAGTACCTCAGGGTTCAGTCCTGGGACCACTCCTGTTTGGCATCTACTTCTCTGAAGTACAGGCCAGCACTAAGGGACTCTTGCTAACAAAGTTTGCAGATGACTGCAAACTAGGAGCCATTAATGAATCCCCAAATGATGTGGATATTCTACAAAAGGACCTTACAGAAACAGATGCTTGGTGCCAGAGCCAAGGGCTCATGCTCAGTGCTATGAAATGCATAGTTATCCCCTCTGGGAAAAAACATGTAACCGTGAATTACCACATAGCTGGCAGTACACTAAATACCGAAAGTATGATAAGAGACTAAGGGACACAAGTGGACAGTGGTCTCACCTTTGATAATAACATCACCACAACAGTCAGGAAATCCTTCTGTGTGGCACACCTCATCACTAAGGGCTTTTCATCCAGAAAAAGGAGGTCATTGTCCCAATGTACTCATCCCTCATTAGACCCATTATAGACTATAATACCCCGTTTGGTATGTACCTCTCAAGACATCTGCAACAACTGGAAAGGCCACAGAAATACCTCAATAAAAGAATTACAGGCCTAAAGCAGATGCCCTATGCTGACCATCTAAAAAAACTCAACCTATACTCTGTCGCATATCGTCTACTCAGAGGTGATCTTTGCTTAACATACAAGGCCAGGTCAAACCCAGAGCTGTTGGACATGCTACACTTAAAGAAATCCCAATACCTCAGAGACACATGCTCCAGGGATCTATACCTTGTTATCACAATGAACAAAACATGCTGGTGGGATAGGTTCCTGACCCAGAGACTCCCCAGACTCTGGAATAGACTGCCCATACATGTCAAGCAGAGCGCCTCTTTGGCCCTCTTCAAAAGGAACCATGACGACTGGAAAGGAGATAGGAAATTCACCCCAGGGATCACTTCAGTAGCCCTGCTAGACAGGGGACCAGGGAAGTAAATTTTATGTGAAGAAATATCCAGGGAATTGTTATGGCTAGGCTTGAATAGGTCCTAGGGCTGATAGCCTAGTACAAACCTATGAACCTATAGTTTGTTGATTAGGTAACAAAAAAGAAAGAAAGGAAGAAGTTCACAACAAATAACAAGGAAAAAAAATAAACTGATTAATGACTGTAAAGAAAAGAGAATGTGTAATAAAAAGGACACTGCTTTGTTATGTAAGACACAGGTTATAGGGAATTATATTTTCAGAAAGCCTTCAGTCTATAGAAAAAGGCATCAGAAGGGAGGTGAAAAGGAAGAAATCAAAACTGAATGTGGAAGGATTGAAGATGATTACTCCAAGAAAAAAGAAGAGAAAGACATGTAAACTACACGGCTCAAGCTGTGGATTTGCAATACCAGCTGAATGAGAATTTAATACACAATAAAAACAGTGTGATCAATAAGACTAAGGGTAATGAAGATCTATCCTTCATAGCAATTGATAGAGCAGATATTGTTGTATTAGAAGCTGAAGATTCTTCAGAGCTAGCCAGCAAAGATATTCTTATAATTAAACATTCAGTTATTAGAGGAACTGATACTTACATTTGCAGAGAAGATAATGAACATTAAGTAGTGTTATGCTTGTCTGCAGCAAAAACAGAAGATATGAGACAAGCCTTGGAACACCTTAATGTGAGGAACAACAGATCCGTTTTTATTCATGTTGATACAAATGATTTCATCCAGAAGGATTCTTTGACTGTTAGTAGGGAATTGACAACCTTCTTAAATAGTATAGCTTGCACTGGTGTTAGGACATATTTTTCACAAATCACCTGTAGGAAAGATAGTCAGGTCATTGTGAATGAAAAGATTTTTTTGGATAAATACGTACTTGGGAAAAATGTCCTGTTTTTAAAAATGGAAATATGTAGAGCATGCAAATGTAGTTTTGGGCACACGTGTTTAGACAGGATGGCATGCATTTGTGAAGATTAGGGAAGAGAATTTTTGCAGGAGATATTTTGCAATATTTGACAGACACTAGGCAGGATTTCTGCCAGGTCGAAAATCTAACAGTTCACAGATAGCAACATTGGATGCATCTCTGATGGTTATTAATGCTGGAAGCATTAACAATAAAGTTTTTTTATTAGAAAATTTGCTACATTCCCACAACATTGTTGTTATTGTTTGTTAAATATGGTTAAAAACAATGACTGGAAACCAGTTCTGTCAGGGTACAAATGTTTTTACTGTAACAGACATTCTAGTAAAAAATCAAGTGGAGGTGTTATGATAGGGATTAAAGATAATTATGAGACCTGTGATTATTACATGTTCAATGATAACACTAATACTATAGACTGTGTAACTGTGGCAATAAAGACAACCCTGGAACATGTACCAATTGCTGGAGTGTATAGACCACCAAAGTCAAGTGCAGATGACCTACAGGAATTCATACATTTCTTGAATGAAACACAGGAAGGAAGAATAATATTAGCTGGGGACTTAAATTTACCAGAAACTCCCAGTCAACAAATTTAAATAAATAAATAAATAAATAAACAGACTGGAATAATATTGATTCAACATTAGCAAGGAAAATATTCACAACATATATTCAGGAAAATTTGCTTCAGATTGTAGAAAAACCTACCAGGGGATGGAATATTGTTTGTGTTCCTAAAAAAATTACTGCTCCTTCAAGTCAAGTTTTACCACCATTGATGTGCAGTGATCATGGGGTTATAAAGGTTAATTTGTTGCTAGATAGTTCTGCCAAACTGAAGTCTAAACCAATGCACTGAAAGCTAATTACAGAGTATATGTAAGCAAAATAGTCATTATGTAAAACTAACTGGAGTGAGATGTTCAGTGGAAAACTGCGGATGGAATGTGAAAAGTTTTGAAAGAGAAATTGTCTAAGTGCAAAAAATCAAAAATATGTTTAAGATCAGGATCTAGGCATACAACATCAGGGGGATATATTTCCATAAGAACATGTCATCTGATTAAGGCGAGAGACAAAAAAAAATTCGGAAATGGATGAGAGGCTGAACTACAACTTTGAAAACTTGAAATAAACAAGCTGGACAGACAGATTAAGCATTCTGTGAGACAAGATCAAGAAAACTTTGAAGAAAATTTATATACAGATATTGAGCATAGTAGGAATCCTTTTTATAGATACATAAGATGTGAAAGGAGTAAAGACATGCAAATTGATAAACTGTGTGCAGATTCTAAAATTTATCCTCAGACACAACAGATTATAGAAGTATTTACAAAATTTTATGCAAAACCGTTTGGTTCCACAAAAGGGGTAATAAGTTGTCCTAATGACAACCAGGTAACCCGAGATACTGGAATCAGAGTAGATTATACTGAAAAAAAACTGTGCAAACTGGACCTGAGTACACTTTAGCAAGAACGTACAGTACCATTATATTTATTATTGACTAGGTTATACAAATATGGGGAGATTACTCAAGATTGGAGACGAGCTTATTACATGTGTTTTTAAGGGAAAGGCGAGTAGGACCAACCCAGAGTCATAAAAACCCTTAAGTCTACTTTCATGTTGTAGAAAAATAATGGAGAATGTAATATTGGAGGAGTTATTGTCAGAGCTGGATAGGTCGGGACTTGAAACCATGTATCAGCATGCATATGTTGAAAACAGATCTATGATATTCTATAACAATATAATAACATCTATGAATGAAAAATTGTGCTGTGATGTAATTTATATAGATTAACTTCAGCATCTGACAGGGTCATGCAAAAAACACTGATCAATAAATTAGTACAACTAGGTATTGATGCACTCTAGATAAGATGTATAGCTACATGGTCTACAAATAGGACATGGCGAGTACCATACAGCAACTGTACAGGTGAAATCCTTGGTTACATTCAGGGTATCCCGCACAGCTCTGTCCTAGGCCCTTACTTGTATAGATTGTATCTTTCAGACCTAACTTTTTCATCTGATGTGTTCTACAGTCTATATGCAGACAACCTGAAATTAGGTAAACTGATTACATGTGTTACAGATAAGGCATGTCTGCAAAATAACTTGACTAAATTGACCATTTGGGCATGGGAGAATAATATGCTGATAAATACATAAAAAACTAGGCATATGAGATTTGGGAGACATAAATTGAAAAGTGAATATTTAATACAGCACACAGTGATTGAAACTGTAGACTCATTTAAAGACCTGGGTATATGGATAGATTCAGCTATGCATTGTTCTAATCATAGCAACCAATTGGTTAATGATAGTTATATAACTATAGGTTGTATAAAAAGATTTATAAAGTCTAGGAAATCAAAAATGATGAAATCATTGTTTATTAGTTACATTAGACCCAAACTTGAGTATGGAATAACAATATGGAAACCCAGAAAACAAGCATGAGTAAACAGGAAAGAGCACAGTATAAATATACCAAGGGCATCCATGGATGTAAATATTTAAGTTATTATGAAAGACTAAAGTATCTAAACTTGTACAGTATTTCTTACAGATATCTAAGAGGAGATCTTATTCAAGTATATAGGACATTTAGAGACAACTACCTCTGAATGTTTGGGGTTATAAAAAAGTATAAGAGAATCATGAGACAACCTATGCAAAATATTCTATAGGAATGAAAAGTGTACTAATTGGTTCTCTGACAGAGTAGCTAGATGAACAGACTACCAAATTACATTAAAGCAAGTAATCATTTAGATATTTTTAAGAACAGCCTGGACACTTATTATGGGAACAAGCATTTTGGTATATTGGCAAGCTAGAAGGGTATTAATGCCCATGCTTGAAATATTTGTATGTATATGAGCAAAGAATGTACACCACAGATCTAGGTTTCGTGTGGTGCCCAATACAATGCTGCTGTCCATACATTTTGGATATCTTACAAAACTTGAAAAAGGATGTTCTCTGTGATGTTAGTACAGTAACAGTTCACCGTATGTTTCACCTTGATCATAACAGCAAAATAAGCATCATAGAAAGTCTAGGGGAGTCTGCATACTATCTAGTTGTTGAGAGATTAGACCCTCACCATGTGCGCTACACCATAGCTATATATTTGCACTTTCATACTGAGCATCAGTAGTATAACTGACACACAGCAGAATACTTGCATTTTTTTTTCTTTTTTTTTTCATTCCTGCTTTGAATTAAGGAATGGATGCATCATATCCTCTTACATCCTGCAGCATGCAGGTAATGACTGTATCTAACATCCCTCACATAAAAGACTGTGATATGTCTGCCATGTTACTGGTAGGTCAGTAAGTGTTCCTGTGGCTGAGACACAGAGTGCAACTCCAGCTTTAATGACCAGTACCATTGGCCACTGCATGTGAGTCAGATGGTGTCATGCACTTACTTCAGAGATATTCAGCTTTACCTTAGCTACTGTGTGCTGGTTAAGAAACTCTAAATAATTAAGCATTGATGTTGTCTGTCTTCAGAAACAGGTGCCATTGATTTGCCTGACTGGACATAGAGCATAAACATTCCCCATGACTTCTGTTGACTTACCATTAAGTTGCTGCATCCATTTCAGATTATGTTGCTTGTGCATGCTAAAATATTATAAAGTGAGACATCCTCCAATATATTAGGTGATGCAAACATTTGCAATAGTCATACATAGAGCATACACCATCACATATTTCCTTCTACTGCTCTGCAACCCCTTGATTACCTAATTGTTATGTGTATAGATCCCTTTATCTCTGAATTATCTATCCCTATTTGTAGTAGTACTTGATTATGGGAACTTAAACAGTTTCCATAGAACTACCTAGACATTTATTTAATTGACATTTGTTAACCAGGTTAGTCTGACTGGTCTGTAGAGCCCTTTTTCAGCGGAGACCCAAGGAGAAAAGCTTCACAGATAAACAAATGCAAAAATAAAACTACATACAATTTTAACATACAAGTATATATACACAGGAGAAAGAGAATACAACTTATAAATGAACGTGTTAGATTACAATAGTGATATTGGGGGTTTAAACAGCCATGGTAAATATTAAGTATATAAACTATAATATAAAAAGTTAGATTCTATCTAACAATTACCATCAGAGAGAAATTCAAGGTTGGTAGAATATTGCAAGGACCTTAAATGCGTAGTTGTGGTAAAGTGTGTAAGCTGAGAGGGAAAAGGGAAGAGGAGATGGAGAAGTTTAGGTGGGAGTGGGACATTTAATCTTTTATGAGTTGAACGCAAAGTGAGTAAAATGCCTGGTGGAGTAGGCTTCCTACTGACTTGCATAAGTGGGTGGTGCTTAGTTATTTACTTGGTATACTGACATATGAATAGCCTTTTCAATTATGTGGCCTTCATCTAATATCCAGGCAAGAGGTTACACTTCTGTGCAAGCTATAACTTGAAAAATATGAATTTTTATCAAGTGATACAAGTTTCTAGTGCATGATGATTTTTTTTTTCCAGGCAATATGTGATGGACATATTTCTTATGCAGGAATTGCATTAGTTATTGGCTGAAAGGAGTGAGGACTTGAGGTAGGGGACATATTGAAATGTCCCCGGATAGCTTCAGGAATAAAGGGTGCATCTCGAATACTGAAGTAGTATCAGGTATAGAGTCATGCTGAGTTGCTAGGCTAGGTGGGATTTGGGGGTGTACAGTTAGAGCAGGTTTATAAATTTATTTCAGGAAATGATACTAATAATGCTACTGCGAGGACACTGTAAAGTTATAATAAACACGTTTATGCAAGGCTTTAATACAGAGCAAGGTAAATGACCATAACTAAGGCAGTAAAAGGGGGTGGCTGCCATGGGTACAAGCTTATAGGGGGCATGATTAGCAGGTGCTAGTGATGTGGGAGTACAGAATCAGAATCCTTTCCTAAATTTTGGACAAGATCAAAACTTTAGAAATGAATGTCAATACAGTAGGTAATGGTTGAAGTTAAATTAAATCAGGTTGGTACAACTTTAGAGGAGAGCCTTTTTTTTCCTTCAACTAAACGTTGAGAAGCATTGTATGAACAGGGTATAAAAATATCTACTTAGAGTTCTGAAGTAAAGCCCTATATATTTTGAAGCTAGGTAAGGTGACATATCTCTAGCAAACGTAAAGTGCACCATGAATGGATGGTGTTTCACAAATTTGAGACTTGTCAGTTTATTCACAGTGATCACTGTGTATGCTAGACACATAGAAGTAGTAAAGCTTTTCATCTTCACAAGTATTGGAAGTGTACAATAGCCATAAAATCTTGGATAACTATGTAGATATGCTGTATAAAATTAGTGGAGGGGCTAAAAACCCAAATTTCCATTTATTGCTTTTAGGCATTTCTGTCAAACCTCTAACTTTGCTTAAACTGGTATAAAAAATGTATTATTCTTGCATCATATGTTTTAAAAGTATTGATGTATAAAAACTGCAAGCGCACTTGATTACAGAGCTACAGCATGATAACAGAACAGAAATGGATGTCCTGGTAGATAACATTCTAAGCTAGCTTTTCTATATTTGTCTTAGCAGTGGATTGTACCTAGATAATATTGAATGTGCCGTTCATAGATTCTTTTCACAGATTGCATTATAATTCAAATTACTGTTCACCTGATAGAAATATTTCAGTTGTCATAAGTAGAATCTGGTTCCACTGTTTTTATTAACTCTTATGAAGTATATGAAATGGAATGTGCAAGAAAAGAAAGACATTTAAAAAAAGCTATAATTCATCATTTAATTAATTTGACAAATATTTTATAATAGTTTATTTGTCTAGATACATTCTGAAAATACTCATAAAATAACTTAACAGTACCCAAGACCCCATGACTGATTCAATTTTTTCAAATGGGGAGGGAAAAGAGCTAAGAGATTCCTTAACAAAATCAAATATTTTATACATACTAAATTTATTAAAGATTTAATGTATATGCCATCATCTAGACAGAGGCACCAGAAGCTGTTGAAGACTGGGAGGTGGAGGGTGAGAGGGGCATTTAGTGATCTAAAAAGGGCAATTTTTTAAAACTATGTACTACCACAGCATAGGTTCACTTGGAGGACATTTTAAGCTCAGCCAATTTCCCTTTTGGTGCTTGAATTAACATTTCCTGATTGGTCTTACCTATCCCATGGCTGTTAATTGTATATTAGCCCTAGTGAGAATAAATGTGATCATACTATAGATAATTTGAGGGGACCCATGCAAGGGATGCAGCATTTAGGAGCTGCCTCTATCCATTAGTGGCATGAGGGGGCACTCCTGGAGTACATTTTCTATTACCCATCCTTAGATCCAATTTGCATTTGAATATGTACAGGGATGAGCTTTCTTTAACTTGAATGGATACTCTGCTCTGGAACAGTGGTAGCCTCTGTGATATATATCCATCTGTCCACAACATTCAGTTTAGATACCTGGGCTGAATATTTCTGATGCCATTTGACTTGTTGATGTTCAGTAGGTCCATCTGTATTAGGTCATAGGATGGCTTGTATGCCAGACATGTCACCTCTAAGCACTCTCAACAGCAAAAAACTCCTCCGCTGTACAGGATCCCAATGAAGGCAGTCCCACAAAAATTGATTTGTAGTAGACGTTCACCAAAGAACCAGAAAAACAATTCAGCCACTAGCCATGTAATGGTAAAATAATTTAATTTAATGAAACAACACAGTCACAAGATTAAGCGCTTTCATTTCCAACCTGGAAACTTCATCAGAATAAGCAGTCCTCACATACAAACACATTTATACTTAACTAATTGGTTTCTTTCAGTTAATTATGTCTCAATTAAATAATCATTGTGCTTTTGTTAAAGCAATGGTACAAAATGTTAAAATAGTGTTATATGTGTACATTTTTTGACACGGAAAAAAACAAAAACAAATAACAATACAAAATGTATATGTCTCATAATAAAACCATAAAAATCCATTTGTTGTATACTGTCTCTTCACTATAAAATTGTTATATGATTAATCATTAGTTCAATTATATATATGCAATAAATATAATAAATATTATAAATAAATAGAAAGTGGATAAAATACATGGGTAAGTGAATGTATAAATAAAAAAATAAATAAAAATTGTATAGGAAATATATATAACAAAATCTATCTATAAGTTAATATTTACTGATTTATTTTGTTCTTTGGTTATTATTTCTTTTTCTTTTTGATTTTACCTTATTAGCCCTTAACTTTAGGGCTGGTAAAAGTGATACATAATCGTTCATCCCAGGGGGCGTATTTGAATCCAGTCACAATTGCCAAATTAACTCCCTGTAACACAACTGGTTTTCCCAATCCCCCCTCTCTACTGTCCCTGGGTAGCATTTCCAAAATCCAAAACTTAAAATTAGCCTCAATACATAATAAGGTGTGTCTATAAAGTGCATTAGTGTCCCTTTTTCTATTAACATCGTACATATGTTCGTAAATCCTCTGGCGTAAATGTCTTTTTGTCTTCCCTACATAATATGACCAGCAGGAAGTGCAATAAACTAAAAATACTATCCCCTTTGTCTGGCAAGTATAATGTTGCTTGCTTATAAAATGTATAGGAATAGTGGGTATTGTTAAATCCCCAGTATTCGCTACAAATGTAAATTGGGAACATCTTCGGCAACGGAAGGTTCCTTTCTTTTTGTTCAGCTCATTTTCATTCTCCTGCTTTGTTTTTTCAAAGATGTTTTTGAGATTAAGACCCCTTCTAAAACTGTAGCACAAACTTCTATTGAATACTTCTAACTTGTTAGGCATACTCTTAAAAATGTCCCATGTCTTATCTATAACCGTTCTGATCAATTTAGTGTCAGAATTATATATCATAACTAAAAATGGGGTAACATCATTCTTTTTGTGTGTCCTTCTATTCAGTCCCTAGTGAGAATAAATGTGATCATACTATAGATAATTTGAGGGGACCCATGTAAGGGATGCAGCATTTAGGAACTGCCTCTATCCATTAGTGGCATGAGGGGGAACTCCTGGAGTACATTTTCTATTACCCATCCTTAGATCCAATTTGCATTTGAATATGTACAGGGGTGAACTTTCTTTTACTTGAATGGATACTCTGCTCTGGAACAGTGGTAGCCTCTGTGATATATATCCATTTGTCCACAACATTCAGTTTTGATACCTGGGCTGAGTATTTCTGATACCATTTGATTTGCTGATGTTCAGTAGGTCCATCTGTATTAGGTCAGAGGATGGCTTGTATGCCAGACATGCCACCTCTAAGCACTCTGTAGAATACTGAGTATAGTGATAAATCTTTGAGGTGGTCCATGCAAGACCTATTGTTTAGGACTTGTATCCTTTTAGTAAGGTATCTCTGTGGGTATTCCAATTGTCGCATGGGGCTGGACAGATACACGCCAAAGTGGGCATTATATAAAATGATTGACCTAATGAGGGCTTTGTAAAGGGGGACAACAACATCTCTAGATCTAGTCACAATCAATTTGTTTATGAGCTGCGCAATATAGAGAGACTTTCTTATGACTCTGGGCACATATTGGTCAAACGTTAGGTCACTGTACCCACAAGTTCTCAAATGCCAAACAACTGGGTCACTTCTGAGGGAGCATTGTCAATTTGGCAGTTCCCTGGAGTAGATGACTTCCCAAAGGATATGATAATGTATTTCTTGGAGTTTAGTTTCAATTCATGATTCTGATACCAGTTATTGTTTGGGACAAACCTTCCTGCATGATGGCTAAGTCATTTGGGGATTCAATAACTGCTCCTAGCTTGCAGTCATCTCAAACTTAGTCGGCCAAAGCCCTTTGGTATTTCCTTTTAATTTTGAGATGTATATGCCAAACAAAAAAAAAGTCTCAGCACCGAACCCTGGGGGACTCCATTGGTGACTGGTCTCTTCCCTATTTTGATCTCCTGCATCTTGTGAGCAAGCATACATGTATGCATTCTTTGATTCACCTTCCTGATTGTATTAACTTGATTGTATTAAATTATATTCTTTGTATAATACAGCAACACTTGTTAGAATGTGTTTTAAATTTGTAGTTTGGAACAATCTTCTAGTAAGCAATGAAACAAAATGTATGAACTAGTAATCACAAAATGACCCATTTCAGAAAATTTCAACCACAAAAGGCCACTCAAACTTCTGTCATTACAATCCACCAATATCAGTAAATATGCAAAATCTCTGCAGACGTAAGTCATCTAAATAATTTCACATTAAAGGGATCTGTAACTAATGAAGAGGTTGCTGCTAGCAAACAATTTTATATTTCATTGTTTCATCTACAAATAAAGTCCATGTTGTCCTTTAAGAATAAATTGCCTATGCTACATTAAAAAAACGATAAACTAGTAATTGTACAATGGATGGCAAACTGATAACAGAAACATGGTTATTAAGTAACTCCTCCAAAGGAGGACATTCATAGGACTACAGCATCCACTCTCTTTAAAGTACAACACAGTACAGTATCAGTGATTTATCTGCATACTGTGGGAGTAGAACCCACAACTTTCTTCATCAAATGCAAGTATATTACCTGTTGTGCTACTAACAAAGCAAATGCCTTACCATCAGTAGCACTAATGTTCTCTTCCCCTGAAGCTCTCAGCTCCTTGTAAAATCCACTTGACACAACTAAATCTCTCAACTTCGCAGCACAAGAAATATGGAAAAAGCCAAAATTTATTTTTGGGGGGGCAAAGGCAAACCAGGGACACATTTTAAATATTGCTTGTATAATCTTAGAAAGTTGCTGAAATAAAGTATTATGAGTTACCATGTGTTTCCTAAAAGATAGGAAGACTGAAACTTAAAGGGCTATCATTCTTTAATGAATTCAGTTCTCACTGATATGTCAGAAAACCACAAATTTTAAAAGGAACAGACCAAAAGTATGTGCCAAATATTCTGTGAAAATCTGCACAGTTGAGAGCAGCTGAAGTGCATGCTAATCAAACAATCCAAAATGGTGGAGCTATTAACACCCTGAATCACAAGAGGTGGTATGGATGGAGAATTCAAGCTCTTGTTTGACCCTGAGTAACACTAACCACAAGGTATACCTAACTGAGGCATTTTAAACACACACACACACACACACACACACACACACACACACACACACACACACACACACACACACATACTCACACACACACACACACAAACACAAACACACACACACACACACACTCCACACACACACACACACACACACACACACACACACACACACACACACACACACACACACGCACACACACACACACACACACACACACACACACACACACACACATGGGGGCAGCATAACTCCTGCAAATAAAAGAACAAAACTCTCTGGCTCTGGCAGCACCAACAGAACAGCATCAGTATAACTCCTGTAACACAGAGCAATCAGAGAACAAGAACAGCTAGTTTAGTTAGTTTAAATTCCTTGCGCAAATCCATGTTAGCGTGAAAACTCCACTTCATTAATTTTTCTTGACAGGTCTTGCAGCTGTAAAAGTGGGGGATTCCCCCTCCCCCTGGATTTATGGTTCTGGCACCCATGCATCTAGACATCTTATTTCTCTATTCACCTTGTATATTTTACTAAGTTTATTTAATTCAGGATAAATGTTTATCATCAGCATTCCTCTCAACTGCTGGCTGATTTGCAAGTCTAACTAATCTTAGAAACAATTCTTTGCAGCGGTTTTAGATAAAGTGTAAGAATCTTTTCTATTATGCAAGAAAATCTCACACTTTGGAGTGAAATATCTTTCACTCTGATTAGAGGGTAGCAAAACTATGGAATACACATTTTTTATATATCTAAATAAATCCCTTTTTCTTATACACATATACCTTGCAGACACAATGTGCAGGGTTTGATTCTTATGTGGGATAATCGGGTTGGCAACAGCCCACAAGCACAGTTGGCCTAGTACTAATCTATGATGCTATATGTATATACATTCAGTGTTTCATTGTACATGACAAGTCCTATACATCATCATATAACCCTAATTTTAATTAAAGCTTTTGATAAAGGCTAAGAGAAAATTCTCCAGAATGCTGTATTACATGTATTGAGTCACTTAATGCCATCAGCATTTATTGTAATGAAAGATTATGTGCTTCCTGATTTTGAAGAGACATTTTTGTCTTTATGCCATGTCACCTTTTATAAGAAAATTCTTTTCTGTTCCAGCTTTCTTTTGTGGGATATTCCAACACTTCATCAATGAGTAATGAAACCCAGATCATGATTAAACAAACAAACAAAAAAAAAGAATAATTTTCAAGATGTAATCCAAATTACAAGCATATACCTGATAATCTGCAGCCCAATTAGAGACATTTATTTCTGCTATACAGCTGAAAATGTCACGTACAAATATTAAGCAGCGAGCAGCATCTTTCATTTTTCAGCCGAAACAAAATTGCTTGTGAATGCTGTATTCTAAACAAGTCACACATTCTTTGTAAGACACTGTCAATGCTCCTCCTCCTAATGCACACTCAGTAAAGAGTTTTGTATTATTCACAAACTCCCCACAGCTGTCTCAAAAATATGTCTTATTTGGGGAAGGGTGTTTAATTCAATTAACAGAATGCTGTTCTTGAAATCTAAACCAAGAAAAAAAATCTGTTCATCTCAGTGGGCAGGTCATTATTTCATAAGCAGGCTGATTCTGTTTTATCAGCTAATTCAGTAATGAAACAGCCACCGATAATAATGTTGTTTACATGTATTTTCTTTGAAAGCTTGACATCACAGTGAAGCTTATGCACTGTCAAACTGCTGGAGAGGAGATAAAGCCCTTTAATTTGAGGTGAAGTTACATCAGACTTCACTGTATTAAGGAGCATAGAATGGCTGCGGGGGGCGGGGGGTGTATAGCCTTCAACAATAAAATAATAAAATGCAAGAGTTTTAAGAGAATTCATTTCATTTTTGACATAGATATTGCCACCAGTTCCTATTTAAAGTTTTTCCCACTCGGCTCTGTAGGTATGATGGACATGTCTGCTAGCCCTGATTTTATTGCTGCAAAATGGATTCTCTGTTCATTACTATGTTCTGTCTAACCTGTAATGCATTTGTTTCTTTGCAAATATTCAACCAGTATACAATGCACAAAATGTACAAATGTATGCTATCTGTGAAGTTACATTTGAGTGTACATTGCTCATTTATTTACTCATTTAATAACACTGCTCTTTATGCATTTTGATAGTATATTGTGTTGCATACACTATATGTATTAAATTTACATTATTTATTATCAGTGTTTGCATAGGGTGGCTGTGGTGGTGCAGTTGTTAGTGTTTCTGCCTCACAGCAAGAGTTCTTCCAGTTTGATCCTCAGCTGGGGTGCCTTCTGTGTGGAGTCTGCATGTCCTCCCTGTGGTTGTTTGGGTTTCCTCTAACATCAGAAAGACATGCTGTAGGTGGACTGGCACTCTAAATTGGGCCTGTGTGTGCCTTCTGTGGAAGGTTGGGCACTGGGCTGGCAACTTGACACTATAAAACTCTACTGCCAGTCATGAGTGGACAGGTGATCTGCTGCTGTGGCAACCCCTAACTGGGAAAAGTCAAAGAAGTAGCAGTGTTTGCATGTAGTGATATCAGCTTTTTTTATTTCACATCTGAAAATAAAGATATTAAAATACTTCATTCGGGAAATCACATTTTGTATAAAGGCTGATTGGAATCCAGCTGTTTCTGAATGTTTCCAACTATTTCCTAAACATTTCCTCTAGTGTAAATATCTGACTGTAAAGATTTAATTACTGCACAAAACAGCAAAAAAACAAAAGAACATATTAAATGTACTAGCCTTGAATATGTTGAAATGCAGACATGGCTAAATCTGCATAAAAGCCCTTAGAGTAGAAATGCAGTAGATAACAAGCACAGCCCCCCAAAAATACACCAAGTAAACTTGTTAATTCAAATTCAACAAATCTTTAGTAATTTTTAAATGAAGTACAACAAAAATAGTGAAATAAAATAAAAAAAATAATAATAAAGCAAAAAAATAACTTCATTACTATTGCTGCCAATCATTTCTAACAACATATACTGGCTTGCAATATATTCAGCATCATATTACTTTTTTGTGCATTACAGAAAGATGTTTCTATTTCTCTGAGCAGTTTAAATCTATACTATAGCTTTAATAAAAAGGAGACAGTTAGGGAAATATTAAATTCAGCAGTAGAAGGTTGTTATTTTACTGCTGTTCAAATGTTAATGTATATTTTAAGACAGAGTCAGTTCATAATGCTTCAGGCTATGCATTGATTTACATCAGCTATAGCGTCCTACATAATATCCACATTGCTATCGGCTGTATCAGTATTCAGCCTACTTTGTTTTTACTCTTGGATTAAACCTCTTCTTGTATAAGCCTTAACCGAAGACCATATCTATTCTTCATGTAATGGGCAGGCTGTATGCTTTAGCACAAATTCATTATAATACTGTTTTTTTCACTGAGTAAAATTTGTATATTTCTACATTAAAAGCGCTGCGACTTTCTTCAACTATATTGTCTGGAGAGTCTAGCAGTACTAAATATATTCTTAAAGTTTAAGAAGTGTTATATGCTGGTCTACTTGTAGAAGGATAAATGCTTTTGCCTCAAAGCCAGTTGGCATTGTCTGGTTCATAGTCTCAGTGGCAGAAGGAGAGTTGAGGTGGTGGTAGAAGTAACAACAGGCTCACTTCCTTTCTTAGGAAGGAAAATGAGATTGCACTACAAGAAATCAAGACCTAGCAGTTACTTGTGATGCTGAACTAGACAGAACTTAGTATAAAAGTGGATAGTGATAATTGTGATGCTCTACATGTAGTTGCAGACATGTGGCACATCGATATCATCGCTAGCTCAATGAGTTCAAAAAAAGCAATTTTGTAACAGCTGTATACAGCCCTGGCTAATAATGCTACTGCTGAGGAGTGAATTTTTTGTCCCTGTGCTCTTCTTACAGCACAGTGATCCAAACCAGGAAAACATAAGAGTTTTTTGCCCTAGGAGAAGGATGAGTCTTCCTTGCAAGGTGATAACTTGGTACAGCACTAACATGAGGGAATAAATGAGTTATCAGAGAGGACCATAAAAAGAGCTGCTGAGAATATGTGCTAGGGACACTAGAAAGGCCATCAAAAATAGAACTTTGTTTAATACTGTGTCGTGCACAGTTTGTCCTTTGCTTTTAAGAATGTGTTTTATAGTTAGAAAATTAAGTCATTGTTATAATGATTATTAAAGACTTAAGGTGTTTTATTTGACAAAACTGCATTAATTTGACATGTGTATATTGATGAAATTTGGGATAGCTAGCAGAACTATATCTGCTGCCCTGATGAACTCCCCAGACTTGTCTCCCCCCTCAACTCAAAACTGAGAGCCACAACCAAAATCTTCCCAATGTCTGTGACCCCCCCCCAAAAAAAAATAGTCTGTGCTTCTGTAAATACAGCACCTTTCTACAGTTGCTAACCACACAATGAGCTACAGTCATAACCTCAAATGCAGAATCAGCATAAATTTATGAAGCTGTGATATCCTCACAGCATTATAGATACAGTAAATGTTGGTAATGCACTCATTGTCTATTAAAACCTGATGATCACACACCCTAACAGCTTTTGCCTTGCCATGGTTGTCCTATCGCTGTTATTTCTTTGATACCTAAAACCATATTATTAAGTTATAGTTGTTATTCTTTAGTAATTTAGTCTAATGTAACTCTTAGTGATCTTGTGGACTTTAGTATACCAGACCTGTCTGGTAAGAACTGTCCATGTATGTTTTGTGAATTCATATTCTTTATTTCAGTTATGTTGTACATTAATCTTTGCCTCTGCCACCACTTTTGTCTTTTGCCTTTGATCTTTCCTAGCATCAATGTTTTCTATAGTGAATCCTACCTTCACACTATGTGAATAAAGTATTTGTGGTTTAGTTTTAGCCTCAGGCAGTAAACAGTCCAGATGTATTTCTATAAATACGGAGTAGTTCAATCTTCTTGTAATACATAAAATTTTCAAATGTTTTTCCCTCTCTATCAACAGACTTCAAAAGTATCAGTTTTCTGGGACAGGGCCTTGCTTATAGTCCAGCTCTGACAACTGTAGGTTAGTATTGGGAAAACTATAGCTTTGGCTGCACTAACAATGTGATAGAATTGTTCTTTAAAGTCTTATACAGATTTTTCAAAGCATTCCTTCCAAAAAGGAAGTATTTTTTTTAAGTTATGATTCCAGTCACCATCTGCAGAGATTTTTAAGCTTAGGAAAATAACATTTTAAATGCCTTTAGTTGTCCATCTATTTGTAATAATTTGATTGGGCTAGATGACATAATTTTATACACACACACACACACACACTATATATATATATATATATATATATATATATATATATATATATATATATATATATATATTTTTATTATTTTTTTTTTATTATTCTTTTGACCAATAAACCAGCTTTTGCATTTTCTACTTTCACTTTAGCAGCAGGCTCTTCAATTCTTCCCCACATTCAGACCTTAAAGTTGTATAATCTGCATATCTAAAGTTAATATTTAACTCAGCAGTTTTGATAACTGCATCTGATTTGTCTAATCATACATTTTGCATCACATGTTTGAATGCATATGGCAACAATATCCTGAGCAGTTTCACTCCACTCACAGTCTTGAACCATTCACTTACTCCGTAGGCAGTTCTAATTGTTGCAACTTGCTCTGCCTATAGAGGCAAATAGTGACTGGATAGTCCTCTTTCTCTAAGCCCTTATTCCAGTTTGTTATGGCTTACATAATCAAATCTTATGCATTGGTCAATACAGCACAAGTAAATGTTCTCCTGCCACGCTTTCTTCATTTTCCAACAGATGTTAGCAATTTAATTTTTGGTGTTCTTCTAAAACCCTTGTATAATCAGCTTGTACATCTGGCAGTTTTAGACCCATATACTGCTAGACTGTTTCTTGTAGGATCTTACTACATTATTTTGCTAGTATGTGAAACAAGTGCCACTGTTTAATAACTTGGCACTCTTTAGAACTGACATTTCTGGAGAAAGGGTTGTAATATAAATGTATATTTATATTTCAGATCACCTGGTCCCTATTATATATTCTAAACTAGCTGTCAAACTGCTAGCAGCAATTTTACATCGTCATTTTGCAGAATTTTAAGCCGTTCATCTGGTATTCCATCACATAATATAAAATTGCTTTTATCAAGGCTTTAGCCAGTTGACTTCACATTCCAGGATGTTCTACTCTAGATCAGGAATATAGCATTCTATACATCTGTGATGAGGGTGTCCTCTTACATAGTTCTTCTGCATACTCGTGCCACCTCTTCTTAATGTCTACTGCTTCTTTTAGGCCCACTTGCATTCTTATTTTGAATCATTCCCATTTTACCTGCAAGTTTCTTTTAATATTAGTAGTCTTGAGCATCCTTCTCATTCTACTGTCTTTCACTTCTTTTGCACTACTGAGTTAAAAATGCATCCTTATCTTTCGTTCCTATTCTCTGAAACTCTACATTCAGTTTGACATATTTTCCTATTCCCATTATCTTTTGACCTCCTCCTTTTCTTGGCCAAATCTAATGCCTCTACCTGCAATCATTTTGCCTTCCTAAGCTAATCTAATTTTAGTTGGACGTTTTTGATTGACCTGTGTACAGTTATTTGGGTGGTCTATCCATCAGGTCTAAATTTTGCAATCCATTCTTCACATCCATTGCATGTTCACTTGAAATATTGAGATCCAGTCTTATTTGTCTAGATGCTTTTTTTAATTTAGTTCACATCTATGCAATAAAGAGTTTGACTGTCTGAGTCAGTTTGCTTCAGATATTGTTCATAGGTTAGTACTAGGCTAACTGCCCTTGCAAACCATTTTAAGCCTAGCCAATTATCCCTTGTGAGATTCAAACCATGTACTTTGTGTTTGTAAGGCAAACACCTTAACCATTAGGCCACCTTCCCAACCCCTTTACTGGTTGTACTGAGCTCTTCTATCTCTGACTGAAATGTATACAGGCAGTCTAATTTCACTACATTATAGCCTTGGGAAAAGCTATCTTTTAGGCTTTTGAAAGAGAATATTTGTTATAGCCAGTGAATTATCTTGATGAACTTACAATAGTCAGTATTCCACTTCTTTTCATATTCTAATGCCAATTTTGCACATTAGTCCAGTTGTACTTTGACTACCAACTTCAGCATTCCAATTACCTACAATGAATATAGCTCTTGTCTTACTGCTTTTTCGAAAACTTGCTGCATATCTTCATAAAAGTAATCCGTTCTACAAGACTGTTGTTCACAGTAGAAGATCTGATAATTATCTGATGTAAAATAACAAATGTCACTCCATTTTTGTTCACTAATTACTGAACTAATGTTTATGTTCATCATCTCATCCTTAACCATCTGCATTTTAAACTGGTTCAACATTCTTAGTTTCCAAGTTCCAAAGTGAAAAGTTCTTATCTGCATACATTTTTCATCTCTGAAAATCTCGGGAGGTGGACATCATTCTGAATTTAATGTATCCATGCTGTAAAGTCAAGCACTACTAGTACTTGTCATTTTTTCTTTTTTTTTTTCTTTTCCATTATTAGATTGACACCTTCGGTTAAGATGGTCCCATCTTCTGAATGCTATTTTGACATGTGTTCTGTTCATTTTGGTCATGGGGTTTTATATGCAATAGTAATGAAGTGACTTGCCATTACCTTTTTTCAGTGGACTATGCTTTGTTGGATCTCTCTTCCATAACCTGCACTTCTTGGGTGGCCCTACTTATTAGAGTTCACAGGTTGACTGAGGTACACAAGCCCTTTTGTCATAAAAACAACAAATGTCAGGGAAGGCTATGCTTAATACTAGCATTTGCAAAAACATATATACAACCTGCAAATGATGGGCTCCTATAGAGACTACAAATGTTTTACAAGTGGACATGAGAGAGTATCAATGTTTTAATTAGAATTTAAAGTGATATAGAAAAGTAGCTTGTCTATATCTCTGTGTGACAGATTCTTGCAATTTTAAGACCCATGATGTTTGGCAGTGTCATTCTGAAATCTTACTCTGAAGGCTAACCAACTAGCAAACTTATGAACTAAACCTATAGCAGGCAAATGTGCAATTATATAAACATGGGTATTGAGTTAGATCTTAGGAAATGGCATGATGAAAATGCAGGCAATTGTCTGTTGGATGAAAAGAATCCTCACTGAATGTTACTGTTGAATAACTTTATCCGAGGTTTTCAACATGCATTTTATGACTTCTCCCATATGAATAAAAATATCAAAAAGGTAAACAGTTTTGCTTTAAAGATATTTGTTGCCTACATAAAATTAAATATCCATTTGTAAATGCAAAATTAAATTTTCCTGGATTGTACTATACAGTGTTCATCAAATTATGTGTGTTTAAAATGTTATATAAAATACTGAGCAACTTAAATTCTGAGTCTTCAGCCACCAATTTTACAAGTTCAGAATTTTAAATATAACAGTATATTTACCTTACTTATTGAATAGATATATTGACTGCACCTCAGTCAAGTGAGAAAACTGTCCATATTGGCTTGTGTTCATACTGAGTTGTCTTATTCATGTTTAGAGAAGAATTCTATGATTGTTTTTCAGCTCAAGACATGAAATAACCAAGTTCTTATTCACAAGGAAAGGTCAGTCTACTGATTGCTATATACAGGGGACTGAAATCTCAAACATGAGAATACTTCAAATACAAGTCTATCATAATCATAACTCACCCAGTTAATACTTTTGAAATAATAATTATATGTCCTCATCCCTCTCAAAGACACGCATTTAAGCAATTAGAAAAGGGTTATTTACCTTTGAATTCTAATTTGCTATCTACAGTGATTTTCTTGTGATGTGGTTCACAGAATATCAAAAAAAATAATTTTGAATGTGAACTTCATGGAGGTCAAACACATTTTCTGTATGTCTGTATCACTCATCCTCCTTACATGCATGGAGAGAGAGAGGGGTATGGTTCACCTGTCCAGTTTTTTTTTGGACTTTTTAGAAATAGAGACACTTGACCAGTTTTCCATTTTTATGAAAAATGTAATCTTGTTCTAAGTACTATTCTTAACATATCTGAGTTTCCCAGAATCATTATTTGGCATGTGTGATGCCAGCATGTCTTTTATGTTTATGAGGAGATCAAAAAAATGAAGTGTGACAAGAATACCACAACCATTAAAGAAGAGTAAAAGAAAAAAAAAATAGAAGGAAAAATGCAATGCAGTCCAGCCAGACTAAAAGCTGGGTGATCAGCTGAAAAAAATGCTAGATGAAGAATTTGATTATAGAAAAGACACTGGCGTGAATAAGAAGTACAGAATTCCTTGTGATACGTCACATATGCATCTAGATGTAGGCCAAATGGAAGAAAAGCCTGACTGTGAGAATATTTTTTGTTCTCTTTTTATTTTTGTACCTGACTACATTCATTTTACAGCTCATAACAAATGTTGTGAAGCAATGATTTCTGGGTAAGTGAGATGTATGTTTAACCTGTCACCTCAGAAAGTTTACCATTTTAAACCTTCAGGTATCCCACATGATTCTGAAGAAAACTACAGATATGTTAGCATTCTAATTATATTTTTGATAGACTCAGATTGGGTTTTCCTGATTTTATTATTTTTTATTATGAAAGATGGTGTCTACTTGAACTTTACTGACACCATTTACATACTTCTATTTTCTCTCTTGCCCTTTTGCCAAACTATATAAGCTTGTATTTTTATCATTTGTTATATAGCTTCTGGTACATATGTTGTTAGAGCTTTTCATAGTCTTTTTCCTGTTGTAGTCTGGGGATTTAAGTTTGTCTTCATGCATTTCCCTGCCTGGACCAGGCAAAATCTTTTAACTAAATGGTGTATCAAAAATAATTTTCATACTGTCCTGTAGTTATTGCAAAAGTCAGTGATTCTGTTTGTTCTGCAAAATAAGATACAATTACCATTGAAGAGATAAAGTGAAATGTGGTACTTTGTATCTACTATGGGTATTCTTTGATCTGTAGAATCTCATAGTTTTGATAAAAATGTCCAAGGAAATTTAAAAAAAAATGCCACCCTTACAAAACATAAATGCATTTCATCCAATATTGGTACATGGTTTGATTCCCTTTTCCTGTATTTGCCTGTGACTATTGTGCTATAGGAGGCAAGGACTGGACTGCTGCCCTGAAAACAAATCCTGAAAGATCATAGTCCTTCATTAGAAAACATAAAAAATAAACTCCAAAAACTATGGAAAAGACAAAGGTTGTTCAAGAAAACCAATTCCTCAAAAACAAAATAAATAAAAAATATCAGTGTGCAGAAATGTAACAGATGATGAAATGCAACATGTTGTCACCTTTATGTAGGTCTTAAAAGTAACACAGCACCTGACAGAGTGCCATAACATGGTTGTGTGATTATAATGCTGTGCCAGACATGTGGCCATTGGATTAACCATAATCCTGTTATTAGTCTTGGTCACACTACCATACCTACAAATGTGACAATGTGCAAGTCCAGCAAAGTTAGGGTCATGTTGCTACAGGGTCTATATTACATCATCGAACTCACAGGAGTTCGAACGATGTAATATTGAATCATTAAGTTTGAAACCCAAAAAGTACGAACACACAGAACAGCGATTTTTTTCCCAGGGAAAAAAATTGCTGTTCCGGTACAAAAAAAAAACACGTACACTTTAAATTTAAACTAATGTGGGGGGATTCGCCCTCCACACACCCGATGTGGGGGGCTGTGCCTACCACACCCCCCTACTTAAATATACCAACTCTGAGATCGCACCACAGTAGAAGAACCAGCAAAGCCATGAAAACGGCACACCAATTTTTTTCCCTGGGGAAAAAAATCGGTGTTCCGTGACTTCACTATTTCTGTATTTCGAACATATGGGTTCAATATTACAACATTAGGACTCCTGTGTGTTCGACATTGTAATATAGACCCATTGCTACACCCTTGGGGTTGACAGCCTGAAACATAGTGTTTGTAGGCACTCTTTGCAGTGAAGCTGTGGATGTCTGTGCATGCACAGAGGACTAGTTAAACTTTGCAGACATGACTTTGGCCTTGCAAGTCTACAATGCCTGTCAAAAAACCACACAGCAAACTGGATGTTGTGTGACATGATGTGGGAACACAGACATGTATGCCCAGTACATAACTGTTAAGTATGACATACTTAGGACATGTGGCAGGTTGACACACTTTGGCCAAAGGTGGTCACTCCTCTGCAGTAGGCCTCAGAGCCATGCCATTCAGATTTTCATCATTAAGCTGTTGAATGGCAGGATGCATGAATTGTGGTGACAGTGTCAGATAACATGGATCTCTGCCACTGTGGTGCTTGTTTGAGCACCCTTGGATATCTATGTCACCAGACATTGCACATTATATTGTGACACTGCAGCTGTGCTCCCAATCACCACCTCGCCAGTACTGTAGTAAAATACCACCAACCTTGGAGCAGAAAGCAATAATACATGTAAAAGTCAACTGATTGCTCAGGTTACTAATCAAGGCATCTACCTGGAAAAGGGTATGTGAAGCCTACAGAGCCTTGGATGATGTGGGACAATTATGTGGATGAACAAACAGGCTGTGTCCTGCTTCTCATCATGAGCTTCAAGGTAACATTTTGTTTCTGCTGAGAGAGAAATGATTGGAGTATGGCATCCCAGGAGAGGGTGGTTGTGGTGAGAGCTGCATTAGTAGTAGCCAGGCACCAGCAATTCAGGGGACTCCCCTGCTTTCTGCATTCTCCACAAGTTAATTGTGTCCTTTCAGTACACACTGTTTGAGTAGTGTCCAACTGCAGAATACCTGTATAAAACCTCCCACCTTATTTTCACAGGATGTACATATTACCTTTCTCTCCATTGTTTGTGTGTGCTCTGTACAGACACAAACACCTTGGATAACTATTTTGTCGGAGAACATGATGTAAGTACCCACAATAGTTGGTTGCACAGAGGACAACTAGCATGCAGTGCCACATACTGTCCACAGATCTCTCAGTCATCTGATATTTACAGCCATGACATGACTTATCATGGAAATGATCAGTAATAATGTCATGAACCTACAGACATTGTACAAAACAGTTTGTTTTGATCAAGGGCAGATCATGTCTACCCTAACTGGTGAATATCATTGACTATTAAAGTATGCAATGGGTGAGTGGAATATGACTTACTCCACCTACCATGACCTGAAAAGCCACTTGACAATATTAGGCTATCAGGCACTGATGAAATACTGCATAAGTTATTTACATAGTAGTATATCAGCTAGTGGATGGGCAAGTGTCTGATAGTCCTTATCCAGGAAGAGATCATTGGGTAGTCCACCACTACTATGAGGCCAGTCACCAGTGGACTTCCCTCAGAAAGCATTCATGGAGTACCCCTGCTAGCCATTCCCTTCTCTGCAGTCAGGGCCACTGTCAGTGACCTCTGGTTACATTTGCAGATGCTTGAAAAATAGGAGATGGCACTGAATCCAACAGATATCCAGAACAGGCTGAGACACATTTAGTTGTTGTCAGAGCCCCTGACAAATAGTAAATGGCAAAGAATGCAAAATAATATCCTTTTGAAAGTCATCCACCCCCTGCAAAATATAGTATTGTCTGCACACCACACAAAGTTGAGCCATTACTCTGGGACATTTGAACACAGAGTGATCTAGCCTTTGACTGACACTGGTCATTAAAATGTGGAGATTCCTTCAGTTTTGTACAACTTACAGAGAAAGTAATGGCATGTAAATCCCAAACTGTCATTGTTATATTGTATTTGGCAATCATCTCACATCATGCAGTACAATGGCACCTTTGCTGTGTCACTACACAGGCATATCTGACAAGTGTAAGACCCACAGAGGTTACATGGTAAGCCAATGCATAGTGTAGATAACATGTGCTATGCAGACCTTGTCAAGGCCGTGAATGTATAGTCTGTCTCCTTCATGCTTTGGAGGGGAGGTGTATGGCTGTCATACAGGGAGGTTTGAGATCCTACTGTGTACCTCCTGCATATCCAAGGCAGGACTAACTCATGTATTAGCTGTTCTACACACCTACACCTTCACTGTGGTATAAATACTACATGCTGGAGAGAAAGGTATGTAACCCACACACTACACCCTATATGTAACAGGCTTCCCATGCATGTACAGCACACTTCTGCTGTAACACACATCATGTGGAAGTTACACAATGGGATTCAGAACAAGACAGTCATAACTGGTGTAGGACAAATGTGTATCATGGACACAAAAGAATTTTACATGGCTCATCTCCATCACTACAGCTTGTAGATGTGTTAGCTCCTAAAACAATGCTGACACTTGTCAAGGATATCAGACCTTGACAGAGATTAGAGATGCACAAGTAGGCTGAATGAAGCCATTGTCTTTGTTAGCCTGTCATACACATATGAACCTATGGAGCCATGCACCTATAGCGCTGTACATTCCTGAAGACATATTTCTTCTGTGCTGACATTCCATCCTGTGCTGTGTCATTTATGGGATTATTTTCACTGTGTATCCATGGGTGTCTCACACAGAATCCTGAAACTGAAACATAAACAGGCCCATGAGACACCTTTCATTGTGTTAGTATACAGCCATTGCAGCATCATACGACATAAGGTACAAAACATGATGTGGTTTACTCATTACATATGTCAGTATACTGTATCTGGCAGTGAGCAGTACAAGTGGCATGTCAAAGGCAACAGTGGATTACACAAATACATAATCTATATAGTCACCCTGTGCATCAGACACATAGCTCCATTTCTCTGTAACGATGATAAGGATGACAAGGATATGGCACAGGTATCATCACTTGCACAGGGTGCTGTGTGGGGTGTACGAGGCATAGGCTGACCCAATAGGTTAAAAGCATGTATGTGAGTCAGGAAGGGAAGCAGGCATGATGGGCCATGAAAATGCTTTGTATGTGTATGTAGGTGACCTGATTGTGAAAGTGGTGTGTGAGTGTGGCGTAAACATAGTCAAGTACAGTGCTAGCCCTATGTGTGTGTATGTTGGACAGCTTTGAACCATGCATGGTAGAGCTGACCATTCAGTCTCTGCCCAGAAACATGGGAACTGACTCTGCCAGGAGTTACACTGGCACCTCTATGCCCAAGGTCAGAAGCTGTGCTAGTACTTGATGGTGACTGCTGTCTGCTGGTACCATGTCCTCTACGGGAATGCCCAAAACCATGAGCCCATGGCCTGCCACATCTTGGTGTGGACAGCCAGCAAACTACCCTCTGGAGTGCTGGATATACTGCTACTACAGGAGTGTTACTGTGCACAGCCACGTGGATTCTCAGCTGATGTAGTTGCTGACCTACATCCAAAAGCCTAATGCTCAACTCCAACCAGAAATTCCATCACAGACAATGTGCAACCCAAGGCAAATAGTGTGTCATCTGTCTGAGACCACCATCTTTCCACTGCATCAGTCAACAATCCAGGGTTTCAGCAGATGTGTTGCATCCATAACACTGAGCATTCATCTGTAAATCCTTTTGAAACCTTCCTGTGCCTCCATGATGGCCCAAAACATACACCGAGTGACCCATGATGAGACACCTCCAACAGGTGGTGGAAGGACAGTAGGCCTCCTACGAGCACCCTAACAATCCACCTGTGTGGAATCTTACCAGCTCTTTGGCCATGGCCAGTATCAACACTCACTGCAGCCATAGTTGCCACACTTTCCTGTTGAATGTCTCCACCCTCTGACTGTCCAATATCTGTTGTCTCAGGGGACTGGGTATGTGTAGGCATACTGACTGTGTATGGTGATAATGAGGGTGGAAGAGGGATGTAAACCTCTGTGACAGATTCAGCCCTTGCAACCCCCATCTGTGCCTCACTTTGGCCATCATCATCAGAGTAGGAAGAGACACTGACATCAGGTTGTGAAGGGGACAGAGGCTAACCCCCCTGGTTACCTGTGATAAAAAAAGGAAAAACAGTACATTAATACCTGCACTATTATGCTCTGCAGTACGATGTTGCAATATATGTTAAGCTGTATACACTGCTGTCATTATTACAGACTTGTAACCAAATATTCAAAATTAATTTGGGTGCTTTTCAGCATTTTTTCTGGTTACATTATTACAGACCTGTTTAACCTCCAACCTCACCCAGTAGGACATGAGGATATTATTTTCCCACAAACTTCTGTAGTTACTTGTAAATAAAAGTTCTTTAAACAACAATTTCACAAGCAACAACAAGGTACACTGTTGTCATTTGTCAACACTCTGAACAGTTGATACATATGGAAATCTGTAATGTCCTAACAATACTGTCACATCTATCAGTATAGTCACACCTACAAGGCATAGGTATGACTCTAAAGTGTGTACAGTCAGAAAATATCTGTGCAATTGGCAATCATGCTGCCAGTACATCAATCCATCCAGCAGGCCTGGGATGACACTTTAGGGAATACATTGCAATAAATCTATATCTGAAACAAAACAGTGTTGTGCTTACCAGGAGCAGGACCATGGCCTTGTCCAATTCCTGATAGACATGTGAAAAGTTGATGGAGCGGTAATGTGAACACTACCACATGTCGGACTATAAAAGGGTAATACGTCCGTATATCTCACATTTACAGTAGCTACTATGTTAATTGTTATGTTGGTCAAAATCTGAGCATAAGATTCAAACTGCAGCTAAACTCCCCCCCCCCCAGAAACAAGCACCTGACACCCATGTAAGACTATGTACACCATGACACACTGAATGCTACAATATTCCAATGTTGCTCAAAATATGCCTACTTGGAAGCTTCTCTGGTGTGGAAACTGCGGCATCCACATCCATGATATAGGGTGTGATGGATGCCTGGGACCTGATGTGTGTTCCTACGTTCACCAGGATTTTCTCAATAGCTGACAGTAGTTGTTCCACTGCAGACCCTCTACCAGTCCTGCCACAGTCCCTGGCTACATCTGCTACTCTTCTGTGTGCCACATTTATCATGTCAGTCGCACAGTGTTGAACCTGCTCATATGTCCTGCTCTGGTGACCAACAGAATTAACATCACATACCAGGTCAGCCCACAGTGCTGTCCACTGTTCCCTCTTTTGCCTCCCACTGAACAATAGGAGTTCATGGTGTTGATGGAGGGCTTCCAGGATTATATCATTCTCAGCATCCATAAAAGGGCCCTGGCATCTTGCATACATTTTTCCTGAAAGACAACACAGTAGGAACACATGTCAGTATCACATATGTGGTAATACTCTATATAGAGATACAGTAATAATAGAATGGCTGGCAGTATCCACTGCTTGATCACACATCACATATCCCACAGTGTGCAGGCATACTAAGGGAGTGGATGCAACTAAGATACTATCAATAGTCAGATATTCCTGTTGTGCCATGACAGATACTGGAGTATGAACACACATCCAACACAATAGTCCATTGTAGTGTGGCTTCTAGGGGTAACCCCCTAATAATATGTCAAAACAACACTACCAAACAAATAGCAGTGTGCTACTGCAACCAGTATAAAGGCACATTCCCAGACGACCAGTGTGCCACATTGACAAACAACATTCCACCCTTATTGTACTGTACTTCCTCTCCAGGTGTACCAAATCTGGAGATCAATGGCATGTAATTATTAAAGTTCTCAGAAAGGCTTATGCAGTAATCCCATTCCCCCTAAGTATATTCACACATATGCATCATGTTGTAAACAAAAGGTTTACATACCTGATGGAGTACAATACTCCTCTGTTGATACGTGCAGATATATAAAGGTTGTGACAATGCGTTTACTGTGTGAAGAACTCTCATACAGAATGATTCTCCTAGCTAGCTGTTTGCCTTTTTAACATGGTTGTCATTACCATGTGGTTGGCTCTTAAATCTGTGCTTCTGAACTGCTAATTGCAACCATCACAGCTGATTTGCAGTATAATCAGCCATTGACACGCAACCACTGAACAAATTATAAGACCTCCAAGTAGATTAGAACCCCTTTCTCATAAGTTGTGCTGGAAATTACTGGGGTAAAGATATGTCATTGCAGAGACTACATCTGTAGCAGCTACATTTTGCATACAGGTGTGTGTGCTACTGGCTGAAGCTGAAGCTGGAACTGATGCAGTAGACAATAGGCATAGGCAGAGAGTGTGGACACTTTGGAGGACAACAAGCTGTAAAAATAAGTGTGGGAGATGTGGCAGCCTTGTTGTAGAGGCAGAGCCAGTACCCATTCCTCTGAAAAGTATGGCATGTGTTTAAGGTAAGTATGTTAGCTAACAGTAGCAGTACCACAATCAAAGGCAAAATGGCTGGTGTGTCCAAGAGAAAGGTAAAGGGGTGGATTAACCATTATGTCACACAGTTGGACAGGGGCCAAGTCACATGGGTTGCATTGTTATATTACTGAGCCAAAATTTCAGTACACACTTCAAAATTGTGGGAATTCAGGCTAATGCATGGCCTGACATTCTCTGCACTTTCAAGTGTTGTACTAGGAGATGTTAAGAGTGGTCATAACTGTATGCCTTTCTATTCTATTACTTAGATGCAGACATTCCATCTGTACTGCTTTGGGTGGATATATAGGTGATAAGCAGAAATACACATGACAATATATAATGTTGATGTCCACATGCATGTATTTTCATTGATAGAGGCAGCTGTAGTTGAACCCAAGACCATGTGTACCAAAAATTATTGTAAGTTCATTTTCCATAGTGAACTACAGTGTCACTGAGCTATCAAGTGTATCTTTACACGTTGCAGATATCATTCCACAGTTACCTGCTGTTGCACAATGCATTTGCATGTATACCTCTTATCTATACAGATTTTTACAGAATGACCAGACTTTGCCCTCATATTTTATGCCTGTTTTTCATTACATTGTAGTTTACTGGCAAATTAGTATTTAACATTAAAGACTGAGGCCAGAAAATAATGACAGACATTTGAGTTTCAGACATCCATGTACTTCAGAAAATCTGTTCTAAATCAATACCTGTTAGTCTATCAACCTACTAAGATTGTAAGAACAACATTGAAAAAAAATGTCCTTACTTTTGGAGCTGTGTGCCAGTTTTGCTTATGGATCTGTCCAGATTGTATGGCTTTAGAATGCTGTATTTCTCTATTAGAGTCACACAATCCTATTTTTACATTAATGTTTTAGCAAGTGTATTGTTACATGAAGTACATATACTTGCATGGATACCTGCTATCACATACCTTAAGTTCATTGTTGTGTGCATGGCTTTACAGTGAAATATTTCCCTAGTACAGTACTAATTACAGTAATATGTTTCTATATTTCTTTCAGCTGGTTTGCATGGTGCAGTGCAACGTGCAGCATTGCTTAAACACACTTAATGACAAAAACTTGAGCATTACTTATGTTTTCAGTTAAACACCTGTGTTAATTACCAGCTGTTTGCCTTAGCAGGTTGAGCCACAGTTGTGCAGGTGCAATGGTCCTGGGTTCGAAGGGCACGAGTGTAAAGTTAGAATATGGTTAACATTTTTACAAAAGCATATATCGATGCAGCGCTATTTAGTATAGCTAAATGATGAGGCACTTTGCCCAGTGTCACTCAAAATATCTTTAAAGAAAAGAAAAATGGAGAGATAGAACAGTGGTAAAAAAGATAATGAAAGACAGATAGGGATGTGCAGGATGGGTGTAGGAAAGAACCATATCTATCCATTTCTTCATCAGCAACAACTGTGTATCATGACAGAATTTCTAGCTGAATTTGTACTGTCACCCCCCAGAGAGGGCTGACAACAACATAACTGCATTGTCAAGCCAATTAGACCAAATTAGGTGTGTCAGTGGACATGTGTGAAATGGAGAGCTATGTATGTGGCAATATTTCTTTTGTGAGATGTTTGTTTGGCTTTTTCAGCTATTCCCAGTTAGGGGTTGCCATAGCAGAACTCCTGTCTGCTAATGATTGGCAGTAGATTTTTATGGTGCTGAGTTGCCATCCCAACACCCAACGCTCATTCACGCATGTCTGTCAGAGGACACCCGACCGCGGGGAGGACATGCAGACTCCACACAGAAGGCACAACAGCTGAGAATCAAACAGAAGAACCTCTTGCTGTGAGTCAACAATGCTACTGCTGTACCACCTCAGCTAGGTGAGAATGGAATGTTGGGGAAGGGACATAGGTACATGTGGGGGAGCTAAGTTTGGAAGGTGAGAAAGCATTTGCAGACAGACAAGATAGACAAGACAGCAGGCAGGGTTGATGTGTGACACAAGAGGGGGTGAACACCTTGGATGGGAAGGGTGTTGTGGAATTGCAGTCCCAGGAGAATCCATATGGTAACAATGTGACTCAAGTCCTCACCCATGGGGCTGTCAGAACTACTCCACCCCTGCCCATGGGGTGGCAGTCATGGAGGCTGGCATGCAGGGTGAGGCTGTCCCACCAGGATTGCAAGCATGTCCTCCATCTGGCACAGGCATGCACCAAAATTTCATACAAAAACTCTGCACACCATACCTAACAGTTGTTGATGGGTGACAAAATCACACCCTTCACCTCTGCTCCCAGAGGCAGCTACGGACCCAGCCTGTAGGGTGGAACTACTGAATGCCACAGAGAGTGCAGGGGCAGCAGAGGGGGCACCACCAGGTTGTGACCCAGACGTGCTGGGTCCTGGTGCTACAGCCAGTGGAGGCAAGATAGGTGGATCACGTGGAATTGGCCTACCTTGTTGCACTGTAGTAAATTAGATATAAACATAAGGTAAAATAAGTAATAGCCAAACCAATGTTAGTATTAACAAAATTCAAGATAATATTGATTAAGTCAAATACATATCAAGGAATATTATGAGAACACAACAATAAATAACATAAATGTAAGTATGTTAACAGCAAACTAATTGCTACATTGCCCTTATGCATAAGGGCAATGTAACAATTAGTTTTATAAAACATATTAATATCAAACCATAATAACAAATAACAGTAATAAATTAATACATTTCATAATAATAAATTAGAGAAAATAAAGGGTGAGGTGACAGAGAAAAACATACCATTAGTGACGTTGCAGTTGATATTACAGCACAAACTACTAATACATAATTCTACAAGTCTGCAGTGTCACTTGTGTGTACAGTGACACCAATTCTTGTACAGATGGTGTTACATGTGCACAGTTCTCAAACTGTTAGAATGGGACAGTATGGGCCAAGCACTAACAAATGTAGGTAAATACAGGGAACTGTTTTACAGTGTGGTCATACATTACTACCAAGGTGTTCTGTAAATGGATTTGTCAATAAATTGCATTCCAAGTAATGCTGTTTATCTGCTCATCAACTTCCAGACATATGGGGCATTAGTCATTACATTCCAAAAAATCATGACAGTCGAGAGGTATGTTCATGTGCAATAATTGACGTAGACAGCCAGTGATTTCTTAGTTGGCTGGCATGGGATTAGAACCCACAAGCTGTGACCCAAGAAATCATGTGCACTAAATTTAACAGTTGATGGCTGTCAGATTATAAAAGTCATGGCTGTGCATACAAGAATACTTCAGACTTGTTGGACAAGAGTATTTATCAAAGCACAATCCTGCTTTACACTTTATTGATACTGCTGCTGAAAATCGGGCACTTATACACATGGATATCTGCCCAGAACGTTAGACACCTTACCTATATACCTTGTTCCTGGAGTGGGAGGAATAAACAGCATTCTTTGACTAGAAATGGTTTAAAAGAGGCATGAAGCTTACTGTGGATATTGCATTACATTTATCAGACAATATCTTCTGCAGTCTTTATTCATTTCCATTTTACAGTTCACTAGTGTCAGATTGGAACACATATGCAATGAATACGACTGTACTGCACAGTTGTTTGAGTAGATTCCTTCTCAATGTACAATCCTGCTTTACACTTTTGCTGGTAATGTACCTTTGAATCTGGCATTTATATATATCCATATCTGGCCATAACAGCAGCTACCTTAACCATACACCTTAATCTTCAAGTGGATTGACCTGACAGCATTATATGACACAAACTGGTCAGAACACAGACTTGAAACTTATGGTAGGTATTGCACTACATTTACCAGGCATTGGTTTCAGTACCCTTTATTCATTTTCATTTTACAGTTGACTGATGTCAGACTGGAACATACATGCAGTGAATACAGCTGTACTGCACAATTATTTGAAGAGATTACTTTTCAAAGTACAATCCTGCTTTACACTTCTGTTGGTAATGTACCTTAGAATTTGGCATTTATACACATGCATATCTGGCCATAATGTCAGCTACCTACCCATACACCTTTTTCTTCGAGTGGATGAAATGTACAGCATTATATGGCACAAACCGGCCAGAACACAGACTTGCAACTTACTATAGGTATTAACTACATTTATCAGACAGTTTTTCAGCAGTCTTTATTCATTTCATTTGTACAGTTGACTGGTGTTAGGTTAGAACACACATGCTATGACTACAAGACTAGTGAGCACTTCTTATTTTGATGTGGGTGCATATCATAGCACCATCACCCTTTATAATCCATTTATTACTGTTGTTTCAAGTCTTGCATATACTGCATGGATAGCTGTGTCAGACCTGTAAATAATAACCATTTGCCCTTGTCATTACCTGTTTGCAATCGAATGCATATTACACACAATGAGTACAGCAGAACAGTGACTGTTAATTTTGTAGACCACAACCTCAACTGATGTGTGTAAGCTATACTACACAATAATGCATGGTTACTTGACTCAACTTGGTTTACCATATCAGGTTGGTACTGACACATTACTAAACATATTACAGTTCCCAAGTATGTTATACCTGACTGTTAGGACTGCAGACTTTGGAAATACTTTAAAATCTTGACTGTACATTATACATTAGGTTATTGCTTTGCTTTTTTCCTATGAACCACACCCACTCATCATCCTTGCCAAACACCCTGCATGAGACTGCACATTGCGAGTTCACTCATCTGCAGCTGTTGTAAGAGAAAGAAAGAATTATGCATGCCAGTTTTGCACATATTCTTTTTGTGTACTTATAAATCACTGGAAAAGGTACTTGCATATCTGTGGGGTGTGCCCAGCATGTCCCTCTTGGACCCAGGTGTGCAAAGTTCCCCTCTTCCTTTGCGTTAGGTTGTCATAGTGGTGATGACACTGTTCAGCAGTGCGTGGGGTAGCAGAAGCAATGGTAAGGTACCTGGCCAGCTGAGCTCAGGCCTCACACATACATTCTGAGACCTGGCAATTGTCCTGTAGCAGCCAGGGTTCATAGTTGTGAACCAGGAGTCCAACAAACACTCTAGACTCCTGCACATCCCGTCTCTGTGCCCAAATGCCTGCTTCCTCACCAACACCAACGGACATATCAGCAGCCAAGTGACAATTTCAATGAACGGTGTGAAATTCCTGCCTATTGGCCTTTACATGGAATGCATTCCCACCATTACACGTCATACTTCAACTTTCAAAAAATCTAATTGTTGCTTAGCTTTGAGAAAACTTGCACAAACCCTTTTAAGTGAATGTAAGCAAAGCTTCACAGTGTGCAAATGGGGTGGACCATTAGCCATGTTTCTGAAGAGCAGAGCACCATGCAAACCCACAGAGGCCATTTAAGCAAGGCTGAGTATCACACTGATGATTCAGTCAGCTTGCTCATTATAAAAAAAAATGTATAAAGCATATCAGTACTTGAACACGAGACCTACTACACTATACCTCTTCAGTCACCCTGTCTAGTCACTTGGATAGTGCAGGGAAACAATATATCTTCACATATACTACTATGACCTCTGTTAGCAGTGTGCAGCAAAGCTGCATGGGTTTGCATGTTGCTAAGCACAGCAGAACCAAAATAATTAAAAACATCTGATTTCTATTTTTAGATATATAACAGATGTCAGGTGTACATGTATAAGTGCAGTTCAGCATTGCTAAGCACAGCGCCATGATGCACAAATGTACATTACACTTAAAAAAATGAAAACAAAAATTGGTGTCCTGTGCTTACTGCCTCTTCAGACCATTTTCTGGACAGTCCACAAGTACAGGACAGCCTCTACACTGCAACTTGAAGGGATTCAATATCCATGAACCTCTGATTTCCCTTGGTAGCACGCCTTAATTAATATGTATGGCACACTGATGGGGTGGAAGCATAGCCGTGTACACAGATAAGGTTTGTGTAGGCTCTACACAGTGCCTACACAGATTTTATTGAATCCTGGGGTTTGTTTTACTGTGATAAGCAGTGACATGTTATTTACACCCAATGCAGAGATCAAAAACAAGTGGTGATAAAAGTACTTCATTTGACATATTTGTTTCTTTTTCAGATTGCTAAATTTAAATAAGTCAGTTCACATAATATCTGATTTGTGTGGCTTATGAGAAATTAAAATGTTAAAATAAATTCTCAGTATAGTCATTGCAAGTAATCTAAATCAATCACACCATCAAAGAAGTATCTCTGATACTGTGCAGATCTATACTACTGAAGTACTATGTACCTATATTAATTTATTTACTGGGTGAGGAAGTCTGGCAGGTGAATGCCATGAACAAATAAAGTTCAATGCACTGCCACTAATACACTTTGTGAAAATGCTTTTATTACTCATGAGTAAAACTGAACAGAAAGTAAAGATAATCTGCAAGGCATAACTATGTTTCAGGAAGCAAGAACACCACAGTGAATAGTTTGATCAGTCTTGCAGTAAAATACAAGATTGTCATTTTTATTACTCCTTGACATTTGATTGACATTTAAAAAATGACATTACATATTCATGATAGTTGAAGAAGTGGTGTCTGTAATGTTAAGTGCTAAGAGTTTTATCAATAGAACATAGAAAAAATATGGTTTCCAATAAACAACCCCCCAAAAAAGTTAATTACAATTAATACATGACTAGGAAGGTAAAGGTTTACTAGACTCACTCTTGCTATTTTGTCAGTATCCCAGGTGTTCCATTTAGTTGTTGCACTAAGTGAAGTATTAGAAGCTGTTGCAAATCTAATTGATGATTTATAATGTGTGACTGCTTGCCTACTCCGCATTCCACTGCCAGTTTTTACTTCTCTGGATAAAGCAACATTATGAGATATCTTATCATGCAGAAGGAAATTTTGAAAGAACTTGGCAAGTCTACTTGAACTTCTTTCACCCAACATTTTTAATACATACAAACTTTTGAGAAAGACTTAACATAAGGTTAATAGAGCTGTTGAATACATTGAACAGACTATTTAATTTTTAACAAAAACAAAGGCAAAGTAAGAGTGATAAGTCTGAATTACCAGTGTTATAATCTGGATAAAAGTGGGACTGAAACCTGGTCAAGAAAAATAATCTGAGCATTTGTGCAAATGTCATAAAATATATCCTGAAATCATTACATTTGTTCTTAACAATAGTACATGGGACATTGGACAAACCATTAACACCTTCAGGAGCCAGGTATATCAGCATTGTTAGATATTAAAAAGAAGGAAAGTAAAAATGCTTTGGCAGCACATATTATTGAAAATTATGGACATGAGTTTAGATTTGTTATAATTGAACAGGTTATTTTAGGGGACAGAGGTGGCCTTTGAATGATTATTTGGAACAAAAGGAGCTTAAATGGCAACTGCAGACTAATGCCATTGTAGCTCCCACTGTCTTTTATGTAGAAGTAATAGACTGTAGTTTCCCATTACACCACAAGAAGGAGCTCCTTTTCATGAATATAAAAGACAATTCTGAAAGTGAAAGAGGGGACTGAAACACTAGCTGAAGGAAAGAAGAATGAAACATGTAGCTGAAGGGAAAAGGGCTTTGTAGCATGACTGGATTTTCTTTTCTAGTGCTTTAGGACAGGGACGTGAAACAGCAGATTGTGTCTGTCTCTGGCTGAAATCCTGGATAATGGTATTTTGTAGAATCAGGAGAGAAGTCTGAAACCAGTAGCTCCATGCCTACTATAATTCAGCAAGAAAAGGCGTTCCCTTGGGCCTAGTACCAAGAAACCATAGATGATTACCAGAATTATGGTAGGCGATTTTCTACTTTTCTCATCAGAGGAACCTTGGCACCTGGTCACTGGGATATTCTCGGTGGAGTGGTGAGAGGCTCTGGCCATCATTTTTATATTTTTATAAGATTGTGGTTCCCCCCAAATGCTTTGTGGATTACAAATAACTGGGATCCATATGAGCTCCAACTTGGGCCCCATCATGCCAGCAGCAAGACTATAAATAGTCACTGGCCAGTGAACAAGGTATAATAGAGTGTTTCATAGTTCATCTGTTTAGAATTGATCAAGGGGGTAGAGGGTGTTAGTGCTGCTGAATGACATTGCATTCTCTCATATTTGTATTGTGGCACTATAAATCTTTATTGTTCAATGATAATGTATTTTGCCATGTTAGTACTGCTGCCTTAAAGAATCTTTACTGCTCAATGACATTGCATTTTCACATATTTGTATTGTTGCATTATAAATCCTCACTGTTCAATGACATTGTATTTTTCTCATGTTAGTACTGCTGCCTTCAAGAATTTTGCTGCTCAATGATATTGCATTTTCTCATATCTGTATTGTTGTATTATGACTCTTTTATTGCTTAATGTCTTTGCATTTTTCCCGCGTTTGTATTGCTGCATTATAAAGCTTCACTGCTCATTGATATTGCCTTCTTTGTCCATGTTTGAATGTCAAGACTTTCTTCTGTTGAATTCTGGGGAAGAATGTGAATGTATGTTTACACTGCATGCATGTCTCACCTTGTTTTATTGCTAACTGGTGCACTGTTGAAATATATATTTTTTTATGGTTGTGCTATTGCCTTTTTAAACTAGATGTGTCACCTAGAATAAAATATGTCCCTCTTGCCATCTTAGTGTGTTGGGCCTATAGGGGTGTCACCAGAGTCAGGTAGGAAGGAACCCATATCTCTTCAGCTACCCCTGCAGGTGGACTACACCAGCAACTATCCAGGTTTAAATAGTGCAATTTCCATTAGCTCCATTTTAAGGTTAAAAGCTGACTTTTATCTGTAATTTAATATGTAAAATCTGGTTATGCATTTTTTATATTTTTTTATATAATTATTTATTTTTCATGATACTGATACATTTATATATGTTTATTAGCATATTATTGCACAAGTTTTAAAGTAGTTGTAAATACACCTTTAAGGGGGTGGAATCTATTCAAGTTAATGGCTGTATGCTAATTATTAGAAGTTTACTATAAATTAAGTAGGCTGGGTTTGAAAATGTATTGTGATGAAGTTTCTATCTGGGAAATGAAAAGTGCTTTAATAAAACTACTTTGGAGTGGATTCTGGTCTTGGTTCCTTTGTGTTTATTTGTATAAGTCTCTGTGGATTTTCAACAGTTTATGTATAAATATATATATTTATGTACATTTATATGCATATATATATATATATATTTATATGCATATATATATATATATATATATTTATATGCATATATATATATATATATATATATATATATATATATATATATATATATATATATATTCAAATCTCATTCTAAGGAAATGGGAGCTGGACACCTTAATTCATCTGCCTGGATTTCAGCACACGAAATGATATTATCTTTATATAGACAATATATTTTTTTCTTGTGTAGGAAGGTACTGAGCAAGAACTAGCATCTTTTGTGCATTCTCTATCTGTAAGCATCGGGTTCCTTGAGTTGTAATTTCTGGCAGTGGCTTGTCTTTGTCCTTTTTGAATACTTTACAAACCATTGAAAATGGCATGGGGTTTCTAGCCTTCACTATTTTTAGAAAGGATATTTATCCCAATTACTATCTTGAATATACTAGCCAACACCCACATTTCATGAAAATGTGGTTCGAGGACAAATCATCAGGGTTTCCAGATTGACTAAGGATGATGACACCTTCAAGAAAGAATCGGAGCTGCTAACTAATCTTTTTTTTCAGGAACATTACCCACTACAGTTAATTCAAAACATCTGCCAGGGGATTTCAGAAACATCGGTCACTAAATTTAAACCCATATTATGTCAGTGATTCACTCCTGCTATACTTCAGGCTGCTGAATCAGACTTCACATTGAGCTTTTCTCTACCTATTAGCAGAGACATGAGACTCTAGTATGTTTTAACTGGAAAATTGTACAAAGCGATCAACATATTAAGAAACTGTTGGGATCTGCCCCTTGCTTCGCATATAAATGGACCAGAACTTTAAGATCATCTTTTGAAGTTAACGATCAGCCTTTTTTATTGTCACCTTCACTGGTTGCCACCAAACCAAATGGCATGTTTGCTTGCAGCAGGTGTGTCTGCTGTGACTACATTTACTCTGGCATTTCCTTTAACTTCACTCACTGTAATATGTTAGCTCACTTTAATCATTTTTACAATTGCAACAGTGCATTAGCTGTTTATGCGGCAGTATGCTCTTCATGCTACTGTTTCTATGTAGAGAAAACAAGTCGCAAACTCAGTGACAGAATTAAAGAACACAGCAGTGCCATTAGATCAGCTAATCCTACTAATGCACTTGGCAAACATAGCATGCGATGTAATTTTTCTAAAGTCCAGTTTTTAGTACTGTAGCAGCTGCAAGACTTTTTGGAGACAGGGACAACTTGCTGCAGCTAAAGGAACTCAGATTGCAACTGCGTTTTAACTTAGAATTCCCTCCTGGACTTAATGATAATTTCAGTATTAGGTGTGTACTACGGTGGTTACAGTAGGAATACATCCAAGCCTACCAGTGTGCTTACTTAGACATTTACACTGCTGTTTCAATAATTAATGCAGTTCTACTTCTCAATCATTGGGTCAGTGTTACATATTCAAATTGGGGACCACCACGATTATGCAGCAAAAAGTTCTTCTTTATTGAGTACAAAAAGAGAGATGAGCGCTTTCACGTACAAACTGTACGCGTCTTCAGATCTATTTAATCATAGCTAAAACAGTTCTTTATATAGTGCATTTAATTGGTAAATTACATTAATTAATCAATTCTAAGTGATAATTACAAAACTGAAACTAAAAACAGCAAGCTGTTACTTCAAGTAAAATTTCCATGTAAACTCTGAAGAAAAACTCATGAAAGCTCACTCTATGTATAAAATAAAAAGTATATGCATATAAAAACAAGAAATATATATATGCAAAGAATAAGCGTATATAGAGGTATATATCCTCATAATAATCTCACTAACAAAAACCTCAATTCTTAAATAGATTATAAGGAAAAGAGACATTATCGAAACATTAAAGAAACAAGACATTATGGTAAAAGGAAGGTATATAGGCATGATATGTGCTGCATATATAATTGAAGTTACACTTCGTGTATGGACTGTTGACAGATGTCAGCTTGTGCAAATCTTCTAAGTACCTCTTTCTTTTGTAAGGTTAAACTGTGGTCCAGAAATGTGTTCTATGATTAAGGACTACAATATGATGTTAAAATAATAAAATGAAATAAAATAAAATAGTATATACGTCTAATAAACAATCAGAGAGACTGTAAGTGTAAGGCTATGCAGTCAGGTCAAACACCTGCTTTCATTTTTGGTGGCGAAACAAAGGCTAAAATCTCCTGTGTTTTTTTAAAAATGCTGATTGCTGCAAATATATAAGTGTATGTGTGCGGACATAAAATGTCTACAAGAAGACTATATGTATATTTGTTCTTTTATTCATTTTTAAAACGATGTTTTAATGAAACTGTATATACATATTGTGCAACACCTGCCTAAAATGTGAAACAGTATAAAATATAGCAATATAAACTATATATATATATAAAAATAAGAAATACAAATTAAAAACTATGTTCAGCAATGAACAACATAATCATTTCATATTTGGTGTTTCGTATATTTATTATTTAATATGTTATATTGTTCATATTTTGTAGAACATTTGCTTAAAAATATATATATAGATATATGTATGAAAAAATGAAAATGATATATATGTATAATAGTAAATTTGTTATGTATCAAAATAAATAAATAAATAAATAGTTAAATGATATATAATTGTTTATGTATTTATTTGATTTCAAGGCTTATATGTTTGCTTAATATTTAATATATAGCTATTATTCAAAAAATATATATGAATTATGAATGTCATTATTAGATGTCATAAATAAATTCTAAATATATAGGAAGAAATATATAAATATAAAAATATAAATATAAATATAACTATAAATATGAATATAAATATAGATGAGTAGCAGTATAAGTAAATATCTGTAAACATGAATATAAATAATTTAAAATAAGTATATCTTAATATATTATAAAATTATTATATAGGAATAGATTGTTTATTAAAGCTGAAAATGCAATAATAGATATTAATTAAACAATTTATTTAGTAACTGAAACATATACTAAGAACCAAAGAATGTGAGTCTTAATATGTTTAATATTAGATGTATAGACTATTCTGTTTATTATCCGATCTTATTATTGACAATATCTGACATTAAACTGAAATATAAGTACATCAGTTGAAATGAATATACTTATATGGAAGTTTTATTTCATATTAATATGTTTAATTTTGTTGTTTTATTTTATTTTGTTATATTATATTTTTATTTTTATTATTTTTGTTTCTATTATTTTTATTTTTATTATGATTTATTTTAAACTTCTTTTTTTAAGTATCGATCTAACACTAATGTATTGATTAAGACCTGGGGTGTAGTGTGCTTTGAACTTAAGAATCCATTGTAATTCTATGCTTTCTAGTTCATTAAAAGTATCTCCTTTCCTGTTACTCATGTGTACCAGTTGTAACGTTCTGAATCTAAAACTATGTTCAGGATTATTTGATATGTGTTTAGCTAAAGCATTCTTCTGATCTTTCTTCCTGATGTCATATATATGATTGTATATGCGTTCTTTCAGAGATCTTGTTGTCATTCCAATGTAGAACGCATCACAATCCTGGCAATTAGCTAAATATATCAAATTTGAGCTAGTGCAAGTCGATTTAAAGCTAGGTTTAAAGTTGATGTCTAGCTTAGGATGCATGAATTCTATGTCTTGAGAAATATAGCCACACATATTACATTTTTTGCATGGGTAGGTTCCTATTTCAATAGGTCTAATCAAATTACCTCTCATATCAATTTGTTGTATATCATTTGTCCTGCTAGGCTTATCATTTTGTTTTTCAATGCATAGTAATCTTTTCAGATTCTTGCTATTTGTATAAATGAATCTTGATTTCATTCCTACCAGGTCCTTGATATCATCATTTGTAAGTATAATATGCCAATTCTTTTGTATGATCCCAGTAATACATCTATTGTGACTAGTGTACCTAGTTTGAAATGATATAGCTTTTTTGTTCAATTTATATTCATCTTGTGTCTGATAATAATTAGTTCTCTGTATAGAGGAGGTGGAAGCTGGTCCAAATGGTTGTTTGACCTGTTGTATTAATTCCCTACTATAGTTCCTCTCTATGAACATGCCATCTAGTTTCAATAACTGTTCCGTTCTATCTTCCTGATCTTTGCATAGTTTGTTAATCCTGGTATATTGACCCTTAACAATGTTATAAAATATGTGTCTGGGGTGCATGCTACTGTATTCTAATAATGTGTTTTTCCAGCAAGGTTTCCTATATATAGTGTGACTTAATTCGCCTCTGTCATCTTTAATAATGGTAATATCTAAAAAGTTAATTCTTGTTGTAGAATGTTCAAAGGTAAATTTGAAAAAAGAAGTCGTAGTTTCTAGATATTCCATTAAATCCAAAAATTCCTGTAGGGTACCATCCCAGAAAACTATAATGTCATCTACAAATCTTTTATATAACAACATTTTTCCAAAATTGACATTGTTGAACAAATGCATACACTCCCAGTAATAGACAACAAGATTTGCACAGGTATTTGCAGAGGGAGTGCCCATAGCCACTCCCCATTGCTGCAAAAACAGAGTGTTGTCATACATAAAAACATTGTTATTTAATATAAGGTCCAGGATAGCATTCAGAAGGATCTTGTCATTACTACTAAACTTGTTTGTACTATGTATAATATATCTTATGGCTTCAGAGCCATAACTATTAGAAATAGAAGTAAACAAGTTCTTCATATCCATAGTAATTAGGATACTATTAGTGGGAATGCCCTCTTTAAAATCTCTTAATACCTCTAGTAGTTGATGTGTGTCTTTTAAAATAGAAGTTATCTCATTAATAATAGGCCTTAATTTCTTTTCTATATAAACTGACAGAGTTTCAGTAACCCACCCTTCTCCTACTACTATCGGTCGTATGGGTGGTGGTATTATACCTTTATGTATTTTCGGCAACCCTTTTATGTATGGGATCTTGGGTTGCTCTATTAAAAAGTATTGGTATAATTTTTGATCTATCTGTCTGCACATTAAAAAATCATGTAGCTCCTGATGTACTGAAAAAATAACTTTTACCAAGTCATTAGTGTTAATTTCTTTGTATGTATCAGTGTCTCTAAGCATAGTCAACATTTGGGTATTGTAGGATGTATAATCTAATATTACAATGCCACCTCCTTTATCAGCAGGCTTTATTATTATATTTTTATCATGTTTAAGAGCATATAGTGATTCCCATTCAGAATGTGAAATATTAGTATATAGATTTTTCATTTTGCTATTAAAATGTCTATAAAAATCTGTTTCACAAGCCTTAATAAAACATTCTGTAACTGGTGTCTGTGAAGGAGTAAAAATACTTTTCCTTTTAAAATTAATATTACCTTCCTTATCAGATTCAATAGAATGAATGTTATTTTTATTTTTGAACATACATTTCAAATTAATCTTACGAACAAAAAGCCGCAGGTCAGTTAGCACTTCACTTATGTTACTAACCTGGGCAGGTATAAAGGATAGGCCTCTATTCAGTAGTGCATAGTCAGTCTCTGTTAAAGTCCGTTGCGATAAGTTAAAAACTAAGTCCTCTGTTCTCTTCTCCGGTTCCTGTTGCCAAGTGTCGTTTCCTCTCCAGAGTACTTCCTTTTGGTGCGGCCTCTGCTCCTCGATCTGCTCTGAAAATTCTTCCGAAACTTCAATGGAAGAGGTAAAAAACCTTCTAAGTTCCCCTGTTTAATTTTAGGTTTGGCACCTTGTGTATTCGCATTCTGTTGAACAAGTGCTTGTTGATTACAAGGGGGAGTGTCTCTCACTTCATGATTCTGTATATGGATCGATGATGCAGATGACGTAGGGGTTTCAGTTATAGCAGCCGGATTCCTTAAGGTGGAATTAGTATTAGTTAGGGCTGAGGCGTAGCTCTGGTTAGGGGAATGTTCTTGGTTTTGACCAGAGTTCATAGAAAATACATTCTCAGTTGTACCAGCTTCTCTATATCTCGGCCAAGCAAAAACATGATTATTAACAAAGTCCATGTGATCTCTGTGCAATTTGCATGTTTTTATCTGTTGTAATTTATCGCCGTACATAGAGAGTTGATTGAATATACTGTCTAGTCTCTGTTGGAAATGCTCCTCCTTAAATTTAGCCATAATGTCTTTAGTTAAGGATTCAGCTTGTAAATTGAGGTCTTTTTCTATCGGCAGGAAATGTTCTAGCAGCAACCTTATATAATTAAAACCCAAATCCAAGTTAAGTTGTTGCCACTTGCGTAATAACTCGGGATGGGTTTCACCATATGAGGGCATAACTAGAACCCTCATCCCCCTAGGGATTACTTTGAAATGCAGACACGCCTCTAAGTGGCGTCTCTGCCAAATAAGTCTATATAGTTTATACAGAATATTTTCTAGTTCTCGTAAGGCAACATTAAAATCTTTTATCTTGTCAACGTTACCTTTTTCTGTATTAGATGTGGAAGATGTAAATTCCATATTGATGTTTAGTAGGGGGTTATCTTTAGATTCTAGCAAACTGTTCCATTTCTTTACCCCACTTGGTTTGTTCGGTACATACTCTAATTCTATTGCAATAGCATCCATCGTGTGCAGGCAGCCAAGGATAGAGTAAAACCAGTAGCAAAATATATGACACAATCCCAGCAAAACCTCCAAAGGTCCTCACCACTAAGTCAAAGAACAGGAAAAAATTCGTATGATAACACAAGTGTGAGGACCACCACGATTATGCAGCAAAAAGTTCTTCTTTATTGAGTACAAAAAGAGAGATGAGCGCTTTCACATACAAACTGTACGCTTCTTCAGATCTATTTAATCATAGCTAAAACAGTTCTTTATATAGTGCATTTAATTGGTAAATTACATTAATTAATCAATTCTAAGTGATAATTACAAAACTGAAACTAAAAACAGCAAGCTGTTACTTCAAGTAAAATTTCCATGTAAACTCTGAAGAACTCCTGAAAGCTCACTCTATGTAGAAAATAAAAAGTATATGCATATAAAAACAAGAAATATATATATGTAAAGAATAAGAATAAAAATAAGAAATAAAAATTAAAAACTATGTTCAGCAATGAACAACATAATCATTTCATATTTGGTGTTTCGTATATTTATTATTTAATATGTTATATTGTTCATATTTTGTAGAACATTTGCTTAAAAATATATATAGATATATATGTATGAAAAAATGAAAATGATATATATGTATAATAGTAAATTTGTTATGTATCAAAATAAATAAATAAATAGTTAAATGATATATAATTGTTTATGTATTTATTTGATTTCAAGGCTTATATGTTTGCTTAATATTTAATATATAGCTATTATTCAAAAATATATATGAATTATGAATGTCATTATGTTGTTCATTGCTGAACATAGTTTTTAATTTTTATTTCTTATTTTTATATATATATATATATATATATATATATAGTTTATTTTGCTACATTTTATACTGTTTCACATTTTAGGCAGGTGTTGCACAATATGTATATACAGTCTCATTAAAACATCGTTTTAAAAATGAATAAAAGAACAAATATACATATAGTCTTCTTGTAGACATTTTATGTCCGCACACATACACTTATATATTTGCAGCAATCAGCATTTTTAAAAAAACACAGGAGATTTTAGCCTTTGTTTCGCCACCAAAAATGAAAGCAGGTGTTTGACCTGACTGCATAGCCTTACACTTACAGTCTCTCTGATTGTTTATTAGACGTATATACTATTTTATTTTATTTCATTTTATTATTTTAACATCATATTGTAGTCCTTAATCATAGAACACATTTCTGGACCACAGTTTAACCTTACAAAAGAAAGAGGTACTTAGAAGATTTGCACAAGCTGACATCTGTCAACAGTCCATACACGAAGTGTAACTTCAATTATATATGCAGCACATATCATGCCTATATACCTTCCTTTTACCATAATGTCTTGTTTCTTTAATGTTTCGATAATGTCTCTTTTCCTTATAATCTATTTAAGAATTGAGGTTTTTGTTAGTGAGATTATTATGAGGATATATACCTCTATATACGCTTATTCTTTACATATATATATTTCTTGTTTTTATATGCATATACTTTTTATTTTATACATAGAGTGAGCTTTCATGAGTTTTTCTTCAGAGTTTACATGGAAATTTTACTTGAAGTAACAGCTTGCTGTTTTTAGTTTCAGTTTTGTAATTATCACTTAGAATTGATTAATTAATGTAATTTACCAATTAAATGCACTATATAAAGAACTGTTTTAGCTATGATTAAATAGATCTGAAGAAGCGTACAGTTTGTACGTGAAAGCACTCATCTCTCCTTTTGTACTCAATAAAGAAGAACTTTTTGCTGCATAATCGTGGTGGTCCTCACACTTGTGTTATCCTACGAATTTTTTCCTGTTCTTTGACTTAGTGGTGAGGACCTTTGGAGGTTTTGCTGGGATTGTGTCATATATTTTGCTACTGGTTTTACTCTATCCTTGGCTGCCTGCACACGGTGGATGCTATTGCAATAGAATTAGAGTATGTACCGAACAAACCAAGTGGGGTAAAGAAATGAAACAGTTTGCTAGAATCTAAAGATAACCCCCTACTAAACATCAATATGGAATTTACATCTTCCACATCTTATACAGAAAAAGGTAACGTTGACAAGATAAAAGATTTTAATGTTGCCTTACGAGAACTAGAAAATATTCTGTATAAACTATATAGACTTATTTGGCAGAGACGCCACTTAGAGGCATGTCTGCACTTCAAAGTAATCCCTAGGGAGATGAGGGTTCTAGTTATGCCCTCATATGGAGAAACCCATCCCGAGTTATTACGCAAGTGGCAACAACTTAACTTGGATTTGGGTTTTAATTATATAAGGTTGCTGCTAGAACATTTCCTGCCGATAGAAAAAGACCTCAATTTACAAGCTGAATCCTTAACTAAAGACATTATGGATAAATTTAAGGAGGAGCATTTCCAACAGAGACTAGACAGTATATTCAATCAACTCTCTATGTACGGCGATAAATTACAACAGATAAAAACACGCAAATTGCACAGAGATCACATGGACTTTGTTAATAATCATGTTTTTGCTTGGCCGAGATATAGAGAAGCTGGTACAACTGAGAATGTATTTTCTATGAACTCTGGTCAAAACCAAGAACATTCCCCTAACCAGAGCTACGCCTCAGCCCTAACTAATACTAATCCCACCTTAAGGAATCCGGCTGCTATAGCTGAAACCCCTACGTCATCTGCATCATCGATCCATATACAGAATCATGAAGTGAGAGACACTCCCCCTTGTAATCAACAAGCACTTGTTCAACAGAATGCGAATACATAAGGTGCCAAACCTAAAATTAAACAGGGGAACTTAGAAGGTTTTTTACCTCTTCCATTGAAGTTTCGGAAGAATTTTCAGAGCAGATCGAGGAGCAGAGGCCGCACCAAAAGGAAGTACTCTGGAGAGGAAACGACACTTGGCAACAGGAACCGGAGAAGAGAACAGAGGACTTAGTTTTTAATTTATCGCAACGGACTTTAACAGAGACTGACTATGCACTACTGAATAGAGGCCTATCCTTTATACCTGCCCAGGTTAGTAACATAAGTGAAGTGCTAACTGACCTGCGGCTTTTTGTTCGTAAGATTAATTTGAAATGTATGTTCAAAAATAAAAATAGCATTCATTCTATTGAATCTGATAAGGAAGGTAATATTAATTTTAAAAGGAAAAGCATTTTTACTCCTTCACAGACACCAGTTACAGAATGTTTTATTAAGGCTTGTGAAACAGATTTTTATAGACATTTTAATAGCAAAATGAAAAATCTATATACTAATATTTCACATTCTGAATGGGAATCACTATATGCTCTTAAACATGATAAAAATATAATAATAAAGCCTGCTGATAAAGGAGGTGGCATTGTAATATTAGATTATACATCCTACAATACCCAAATGTTGACTATGCTTAGAGACACTGATACATACAAAGAAATTAACACTAATGACTTGGTAAAAGTTATTTTTTCAGTACATCAGGAGCTACATGATTTTTTAATGTGCAGACAGATAGATCAAGAATTATACCAATACTTTTTAATAGAGCAACCCAAGATCCCATACATAAAAGGGTTGCCGAAAATACATAAAGGTATAATACCACCACCCTTACGACCGATAGTAGTAGGAGAAGGGTGGGTTACTGAAACTCTGTCTGTTTATATAGAAAAGAAATTAAGACCTATTATTAATGAGATAACTTCTATTTTAAAAGACACACATCAACTACTAGAGGTAGTAAGAGATTTTAAAGAGGGCATTCCCACTAATAGTATCCTAATTACTATGGATATGAAGAACTTGTTTACTTCTATTCCTAATAGTTATGGCTCTGAAGCCATAAGATATATTATACATAGTACAAACAAGTTTAGTAGTAATGACAAGATCCTTCTGAATGCTAAACTGGACCTTATATTAAATAACAATGTTTTTATGTATGACAACACTCTGTTTTTGCAGCAATGGGGAGTGGCTATGGGCACTCCCTGTGCAAATACCTATGCAAATCTTGTTGTCTATTACTGGGAGTGTATGCATTTGTTCAACAATGTCAATTTTGGAAAAATGTTGTTATATAAAAGATTTGTAAACGACATTATAGTTTTCTGGGATGGTACCCTACAGGAATGTTTGGATTTAATGGAATATCTAGAAACTATGACTTCTTTTTTCAAATTTACCTTTGAACATTCTACAACAAGAATTAACTTTTTAGATATTACCATTATTAAAGATGACAGAGGCGAATTAAGTCACACTATATATAGGAAACCTTGCTGGAAAAACACATTATTAGAATATAGTAGCATGCACCCCAGACACATATTTTATAACATTGTTAAGGGTCAATATACCAGGATTAACAAACTATGCAAAGATCAGGAAGATAGAACGGAACAGTTATTGAAACTAGATGGCATGTTCATAGAGAGGAACTATAGTAGGGAATTAATACAACAGGTCAAACAACCATTTGGACCAACTTCCACCTCCTCTATACAGAGAACTAATTATTATCAGACACAAGATGAATATAAATTGAACAAAAAAGCTATATCATTTCAAACTAGGTATACTAGTGACAATAGATGTATTACTGGGATCATACAAAAGAATTGGCATATATTACTTACAAATGATGATATCAAGGACCTGGTAGGAATGAAATCAAGATTCATTTATACAAATAGCAAGAATCTGAAAAGATTACTATGCATTGAAAAACAAAATGATAAGCCTAGCAGGACAAATGATATACAACAAATTGATATGAGAGGTAATTTGATTAGACCTATTGAAATAGGAACCTACCCATGCAAAAAATGTAATATGTGTGGCTATATTTAGCAAGACATAGAATTCATGCATCCTAAGCTAGACATCAACTTTAAACCTAGCTTTAAATCGACTTGCACTAGCTCAAATTTGATATATTTAGCTGATTGCCAGGATTGTGATGCGTTCTACATTGGAATGACAACAAGATCTCTGAAAGAACGCATATACAATCATATATATGACATCAGGAAGAAAGATCAGAAGAATGCTTTAGCTAAACACATATCAAATAATCCTGAACATAGTTTTAGATTCAGAACGTTACAACTGGTACACATGAGTAACAGGAAAGGAGATACTTTTAATGAACTAGAAAGCATAGAATTACAATGGATTCTTAAGTTCAAAGCACACTACACCCCAGGTCTTAATCAATACATTAGTGTTAGATCGATACTTAAAAAAAGAAGTTTAAAATAAATCATAATAAAAATAAAAATAATAGAAACAAAAATAATAAAAATAAAAATATAATATAACAAAATAAAATAAAACAACAAAATTAAACATATTAATATGAAATAAAACTTCCATATAGGTATATTCATTTCAACTGATGTACTTATATTTCAGTTTAACGTCAGATATTGTCACTAATAAGATCGGATAATAAACAGAATAGTCTATACATCTAATATTAAACATATTAAGACTCACATTCTTTGGTTCTTAGTATATGTTTCAGTTACTAAATAAATTGTTTAATTAATATCTATTATTGCATTTTCAGCTTTAATAAACAATCTATTCCCATATAATAATTTTATAATATATTAAGATATACTTATTTTAAATTATTTATATTCATGTTTACAGATATTTATTTATACTGCTACTCATCTATATTTATATTCATATTTATAGTTATATTTATATTTATATTTTTATATTTATATATTTCTTCCTATATATTTAGAATTTATTTATGACATCTAATAATGACATTCATAATTCATATATATTTTTGAATAATAGCTATATATTAAATATTAAGCAAACATATAAGCCTTGAAATCAAATAAATACATAAACAATTATATATCATTTAACTATTTATTTATTTATTTTGATACATAACAAATTTACTATTATACATATATATCATTTTCATTTTCTCATACATATATATCTATATATATTTTTAAGCAAATGTTCTACAAAATATGAACAATATAACATATTAAATAATAAATATACGAAACACCAAATATGAAATGATTATGTTGTTCATTGCTGAACATAGTTTTTAATTTTTATTTCTTATTTTTATATATATATATATAGTTTATATTGCTACATTTTATACTGTTTCACATTTTAGGCAAGTGTTGCACAATATGTATATACAGTCTCATTAAAACATCGTTTTAAAAATGAATAAAAGAACAAATATACATATAGTCTTCTTGTAGACATTTTATGTCCGCACACATACACTTATATATTTGCAGCAATCAGCATTTTTAAAAAAACACAGGAGATTTTAGCCTTTGTTTCGCCACCAAAAATGAAAGCAGGTGTTTGACCTGACTGCATAGCCTTACACTTACAGTCTCTTTGATTGTTTATTAGACGTATATACTATTTTTTTTTATTTCATTTTATTATTTTAACATCGTATTGTAGTCCTTAATCATAGAACACATTTCTGGACCACAGTTTAACCTTACAAAAGAAAGAGGTACTTAGAAGATTTGCACAAGCTGACATTTGTCAACAGTCCATACACGAAGTGTAACTTCAATTATATATGCAGCACATATCATGCCTATATACCTTCCTTTTACCATAATGTCTTGTTTCTTTAATGTTTCGATAATGTCTCTTTTCCTTATAATCTATTTAAGAATTGAGGTTTTTGTTAGTGAGATTATTATGAGGATATATACCTCTATATATGCTTATTCTTTACATATATATATATTTCTTGTTTTTATATGCATATACTTTTTATTTTATACATAGAGTGAGCTTTCATGAGTTTTTCTTCAGAGTTTACATGGAAATTTTACTTGAAGTAACAGCTTGCTGTTTTTAGTTTCAGTTTTGTAATTATCTCTTAGAATTGATTAATTAATGTAATTTACCAATTAAATGCACTATATAAAGAACTGTTTTAGCTATGATTAAATAGATCTGAAGAAGCGTACAGTTTGTACGTGAAAGCGCTCATCTCTCTTTTTGTACTCAATAAAGAAGAACTTTTTGCTGCATAATCGTGGTGGTCCTCACACTTGTGTTATCCTACGAATTTTTTCCTGTTCTTTGACTTAGTGGTGAGGACCTTTGGAGGTTTTGCTGGGATTGTGTCATATATATTCAAATTGGATAAGGTTCACCGGAGAATTTAAAGAAGTGATAGATTTATAAATGCTTAATTGTACTTAAATACTGATGCATTTTGTGTTTCTCTACATTTTTTTCTGAAAAAGTCCTAATACAGTAAAGGGATGAAAACGCTCAAATTACCGAGTACATATATATATATATATATATATACACACACGTGTATAAACACAAATTTTTCAGGGTCCGGCAACAACTCAGGCATTGTCACAATAGTGTGTACACCTCTCTCCTAATAGTAAATGTGTCCTCACTGTGCTTCCAGCTGACCTGAAGCTGTCTCTCACAGCATACCCGAAAGTGCACCAAGACACTACCAGACTCCCACTTGCAAACTGCAGCGAGTAGAAGAAATGAAACAGCTGATTAAGTGTAGGTCATAGCTGTATGGAAACAGCTATTGTACAACTAACCTGTCTGTAGTAAAGTTAAAGGAGTACAACAACTATTTTACAACTAACCTGTCTGTAGTAAAGTTAAAGGAGTACACACTACTAAACGCTAGGTGCCGTCCATTTCTCCTTATCTGCCCCCACTGATTTGCTAGTTACAGATTTTCCATAGTCTCTCTTTAAAGTTTAATACTCTTGGGCCCAGACCCTATTCTCCTCACTTTGCAGTCAGCTAACAGGAAACCCCTTTTAAACCTAGGTAGCCTTAAAATACTGCCAGAAGAAGTCTTACCTGATTATTTATTTTTTTCATGTTATTTAGTCCATGCAAAACTTTTGCTAAACTGTTATTAGCTACTTGCGAACACCAATCCAAAGAATAATTTCTAGTGAGGTTGATGTACGCTTCAAACTTTTTAGCCTGACATGTAAATGAGCAGCTGTAAACACTAACAAAACACCTGAGCAGAATATTTAAACTGTACTTTAGTGTTTAGATAGAGAATATCAGTTATCTGTGCTGGACACAGGACTTTTAGGTCTAGACGTATGCTAGCAGCTGTAAACATTATTGAAACACTTGCACAGACTGTTTAACTATAATTTAGTGCTCAGAAAGAGAATATCAGGTAACTGTGCTGGGGATTTTGCCACCACACAGTTACAGCTAGCACTGATGCTCTACTGATGTACTTTAGCGGCTGTAAGCAGTAACTAAATACCTGGGTTCACAGCTCATACTTCAAGTTGGTATTTGGAAGGTAAAATTCTGGTATTTGAGTTGTAAAGAGTATTACCAAAGATAAGTTTAGCATGACTGTTATTACATGCATTTAATGGGATGACGTCTAGCAGTATAATATCTGTTGTATATAATGAACTCCATTGGTCTCTAGTTGAAAAGTATTATGTGCTGTAGACTATGCTCCCACACTATGTAAAACTATTGGTTCACTTCAACTAAATCTAAGATTGTATCTTTGCCTAATCGACTATTTAGGTTCATAGGTTCATACTAGGCTATCTGCCCTAGGGCATTTATAAGCCTAGCTAGAATGTGTTTGGCTTTCACCACCCATTTTAAATTAATTTTGTTATGCCCTTTTTCGAGGTTAGTATACTGTGCCTCTGTCTAACAGTGACACAGAAGTGATACCCGGGGTAAAGCTACGATCTCCCATTCACTCATTAAGATTCCTCTTGGAGAGAGTCAAAGAGGGACTCTGCCTAACCTGGACTGGGATTTTATTCCAGAGTGAAGGGAGCCTCTGGTTTATGAATCTGTCCCTCCAGCATGTCCTATTTATTTCAGTGCTGAGGTTCAAGTCTCTCGAGCACGTAGCTCGATGGGATTTGGATTTTCTGAGGTGCAGCATGTCCATTAATTTCAGGTTGGACATGGCTTTATACGTCAGGCACAGATCGCCTCTGAGCAGGCGGTATGCCACTGAGTATAGCTGGAGTTTCCTTAACCGGGCAGCATATGGCATCTGGGCATCTGTTTGAGCCCTTTGATATTTTCTATGTATCTGGACATCTTGATATCTTCCCTCTGCCTATGCATCCTATACCTTCAACATCTTCTCAGCCTTTCCCTCTCTTTCTCTCACACTACCTTTCCTTCCTGACTCTATCTTTGTCTTTTTCTGTTACAGTCCCCTAACAGTAAACGAACCCTCACTGTGCCTCCAGCTGACCTGGTCCCAGCCCCTAATCTCCTCACTTTGCAGTCAGCTAACAGGAAACCCTTTATGAACCTAGGTAGCCTTAAAATACTGCCAGAAGAAGTCTTACCTGATTATTTTTTTCTTGTTGCCTGGCGCGTGCCGTGGGTCAATCTGGGAAGCTTTGGCAAAAGCACAAAAAACCCTCTGACCTCATAACCTACAGACACATCCACAGTAAAGCACCAAGTTATTAAGGATAAAAAAGAATACTATTATACTTTGCAAAATCTAACTTAACCCTAAACATTTCTGGAACTCAATCAACAGCATTCTATGCCCTGGATCAGAAACTAACCCTTGTCCAGACCCAATAAAAAATCCAGAGAAATTGCTACACTTTTCAACACATATTTTATTGATGTTATAGCTAATCTCACTACCAACTTCCCTCAAACTCTACCAAACAAACCCAACCCACCTACCACTATTACCTCCACTGCACATTCTCTCAACTTCTCTCTATCTCCTATTCCCACAGTCTTAGTAAAGAAACTGCTTCTGAAATTAAAACCATGTACTAATGCCCCTGCCAATCTGCCTCCAGAATTCCTACAAAAAGCAGCAAATTCCATTGCATACCCCATCAGCATACTTCTTAATAGGTCAATCCAAGAGTCTTATGTTCCTTTCATTTGGAAAAAAAGCATTTACCTTCCACTCCATAAAGGCGGAAACAACATAGATGTCTCCAACTTCCAACCCATTGTCATCCTTTCACCCATCTCAAAAATCCTTGAACAATGTATCCACAGACAACTCCTTAACTAACTACTTGACAACAACATACTATCACCAGCATGGTTTTAGACAAGAGCACAGCACTACTACAGCTCTTATTTCCTTCTGTGACTTTATTGATCGGGCACGTGATGCCAGAAAACTTCCCTCCTCCCTATTTCTCAATCTGTCCAAAGCCTTTGATACTATCTCTCACCTTCTTCTTCTTAGAAAACTATCCAGTATAGGTATCTCTCCATCTACCCTACACTGGTTTTCCAACTACCTCTCAGACAGGCAACAATCTACAAAATGCAAAACTCCTTCTTTCCTCTCCTTAACACCACTACAGGTGTTCTCCAAGGGTCTATCTTAGGCCCACTACTTTTCAGCATTTTCATCAATGACTTGCACGCTAGTCTCACTCGAGGTACAGTCATCCAATACCCAGATGACTCTACTATTACCTGTACTGCCAATTCCCCACACAAACTTCGTAAACTTAACCCAAGCAGCCCTCACCTCCACTGAAATATGGATGGCTAACAAACATTTAACATTAAATCCTAAAAAAACAAAACTAGTGTTATTCATCTCTAAGAAGTCCGGCACCATAAGCAAAGACACTTTCTCTGTTTGCTCCCATTGCAATATATGTATTGAGGTTGTCACACATACTAAACTTCTAGGTGTCACCATAGATGAACACCTAACTTTCGGTATGCACAGTCACAGCATTAAAAAAGCACACCAGAAACTGGACTTGCTATATTGACACAAAACATTCCTCAACTACTCTTCCAAACTATCGCTTGCCTCCTCCTTGCTGCTCGCCTCTCTTCTTTATGGCACTCCCCTCTTCACAAACATTCAGACCAGTCTTAAATCCAAACTGCACACATGCTATAATAAAACTGCAAAGTTTGCCATCAACAGACACCACTTATCTAACCACTGCACCTCTCTTCAACTACTTAACTGGCTAGAACTAATTCAACTAACTACTGTCCATAAACTAATACGCAATCCATCCAGTTGTCCACACAAATAGACCTCTCTGCTCAGAAAATCAAATGCTCCTACATGTAGAGAAACCCAACCTCACCGCTGGACAATGGATCCACTCCTTTTTCAATGCTAAACTATGGAACTCTCTCCCAGCCTCACTTAGATCTACTAGCACTGCATCTATCTTTAAAAAATCTTTGAAACATCACCTCTCCTTCCACTGACAATGCCCCTGTGCTAACTCATCTCAACTCATAAACTGACTTTTGTCTCTTCCTTTTTCTACACCCACCTTTCCTTCCTTCTCCCCTTTCCACCTGCGATACTATCAACTTTATCTCCTTAACAGATAAACCACTTATATACCCTCATGCAAATGTATTGTCAGTTGATATTTTTGACACAGCTGCAGTGTCTCTTTCTAGGTCAACAATTATACTGTACTGCAAGCAGTTAGATTTACTCACAGACACATTTCCTTTTTCTTTATTTATCAAAACCCTTATGCAGTTTAATCTGTTACAATTGTTATATGTGTTTTTATCTAATTATATGCATCACACTGTTACTTGAGCTTTAGCAGTTTAATCTGACATAACTGTTACCTTGTGTTTTATCACACTGTAAGTATCAAACTGTTACTTGTGCTTTATCAGATTGTATGTATTGTATCACTGTGGAGCTTTTCTCCCTGGGCCTCCACTGAAAATGGGCACTTTTTGGTGCAGTGGACCTTCCCGCTAAACAACTGAAATAAATAAATAAATGAATATATATATATATATATATATATATATATATATATATATATATATATATATATGTGTGTGTGTGTGTGTGTGTGTGTTTGTATATGTATACATGCATTTGTATAAATAAATGTATATGTGTATAAATATATGCATATATGTATATAATGCCCCAGTGCTCCTGAAACTACAATATGGAGAGTTAAACTGTCCTGCTTTTTAGCAACCTACTTCTACAAGGTGATATCACCGTCCAAACTACCCACAACTTGAAAGGTTTGCAACATAGGAAGGATCTCCTTGCCAAAACTGCAATAAGGAGAGTTAAACTGTCCTGCCCCTCAGCAACCTATTTCTACAAGGTGCAACCCCCCTCCAAACTACCCACAACTAGAAAGGCTTGCAACATAGGAAGGATCTCCCTGCCAAAACTGCAATATGGAGAGTTAAATTGTCCTGCCCCTCAGCAACGTACTTCTACAAAGTTAATATTGTGAATCATTGTACTTGATTTATTTAAAACCCTGGGTCTACAGCACTGGAGGTGTCCCTAGCATTCTGTTAGTGGAATCCCTAGTTTACCTAAATTCAGTTTAACTAAACATTAGACCTGACATACCAAACAAAGTAAAATTAACAACTTAAATATTCGACTAAAGTACCTGCCAGCACAGGATATAGAACAATTTGGTGCATTTAAACTGAAAAACATATGATAAAATCCTTTAAGAGGCTGTAAATATCTTGTGTCTGCATTAGCATCCTCCCCCTTTTCCCACATAAGCGAGGTTACTTATCCCTCTACCACAGCCACCATTTTTAAATGCCCCGGTGCTCCTGACCCAGTACGCTACTTCATTAAATTGGTATGTATCTTGCCATATGCCAGAACAAACTAAATTGTGTTACTTTTGTTTAAAGAAAGAATTTTAATCTCTGCAAAGTTTACACAGGCTGCTGTTATTCATGTTATCTCGGTGGATATGAAGCATACACATGAATAAGTCGTTTTGTGTGTACCTGAATGCATAAGAGATCCTGCTGGCATTGTACTAATTGCTTCTTCTGTGATTGCTAAAAGTGTTTAAAACTGAAGTTACTAGCTCTATATCTCTGTGATTGTACCACTGGGTCAGTCACTGAGTAAAATGTGCTTTTTTGATTGTAATCAAACAAGAAATGCCTTGGAATAATGCCGTATTAACTTTAGATGCTAAAAATGGATTGTTGCCAGCTCTATATCACTGCGACTATACCACTGGGTCAGTCGCCGAGTAAACTGAGCTAGTTTGAATGTAATTAAATAAGAAATGCCTTGGAATACTGCCATGTTAACTGTAGATGCTAAAAAATTATTGTGGGAAGTAATTGATAGCCCTTCAGATCTACGGCATTACTGTTGGAATAGTCGCTGAATTAATTTACTCACTTTGAAATTTTAAGTAGAAAATAATGCTTTGAACCTTGGGATAACCTATACATGCTGCTATAAGCTGTATATTGGTATAACCTATACATGCTACTATAATTATATATTACTATGCTGGCTTGCAGAATGATAGTGACTACAGTACACTGGTGTTATTAGAGCCACTAGAAATACATAACGTCCTTACATTTTATTAATAGACTAACATACTATTTTCTGACTAGGTGCTATCTCCCTCTAAACTACCCACAACTTGAAATGCTTGCAACATAGGAAGGATCTCCCTGCCACTGCAATACAGAGCGTTAAACTGTCCTGCCCCTCAGCAACCTGCTTCTACAAGGTAAATATTGTGAATCATTGTACTGGATTTATTTGAAGCCCTGGGTCTACAGCACTGGAGGTGTCCCTAGCATTCTGTTAGTGGAATCCCTAGTTTTCCCAAATTCAATTTAACTAAACGTTAGACCTGACATGCCAAAGTAAAATTAACAACTTAAATATTAGACTAAAGTACCTTCCAGCACAGGATATAGAACAATTTGGTGCATTTAAACTGAAAAACATATAATACAATCCTTTAAGAGTCTGCAAGTATCTTGTGTCTGCATTAACCCCGCTCCAGTCATCCTCGCTGTGCTCGGGCTCACTCTGCACACCACCCTACCCCCAATTCCCACCCACCCCCACTGTTGCAAAATTTATACTAATTTAGCCACTCCCCCTATGCTAAGTACCAATCATTGCATCACACATCACTAAACAACCCTCTCCTCCTGAGCCCATTACCTCTTCTTCCATCCTTCCAAACCCTGTTAGCACATTGAACCCTGATAATGGGCAGCCCCCTTAACATAATGCAAACAAAGAAAACAGTACTAATTACCTCACTGCCTCTACTATTTCTATTTTATTACCTTACTGCCTATGAACAACAATTCTATCTTGGTTTTTAAAACCCAAAAGGTCAAACAGCCTCACATGACCTCTCACACAAGACTGCACACTTAACCATCCACCACACATCCAATCTATCACCCTCAACAAAATATCACCCTTGTAAAGCCAGAAAATGCAATCCTAAAGACAAAGACTATAACAAATGTAAAAACAAAATCCTAAAGCTCAGAGTTTCATGTCACTATAACCTTATAATATATGTGGACACTCATCCCAACCCTGGCCCACCAGCACACAATAACCTTTACTCACCCACCACAACCCCTGCAGTCAATCTACCCCTCTCTACTCCCACTAGGTCCATCCTAACATTTCACCTAAATATTAGAAGTATTGAGAATAAAATTCCCAACCTTCATGCCCTCCTAGCAACCCACTCCCCAGACATTGTGTCTTATGGAAACCTGGCTTAAACCAAATATTACCAATAATGAGATATTTCCTCCATGCTATAACATACACTGACTACACCACACCACTAAGAGAGGTGGGATAGCAGTCCTTTACAAAAATACTCTAACTGTTAATAGAGACACCATACAACCACCCTAATTCAATAATGCAGAACTCCGCATAACCAAACTACAGAATAACCATAACAAATGTTTGAACATTGTCTGTGCCTACATTCCATCAGGTAACAATATAAATACCCTAGAGGATATATTATATTGGTTATCCGCTACCTACCCCCAAGAAACCATAGTTCTTGGTGACTTCAATACCAATTGGCACTCCTGCTCCTCCAAACCCCCCAGCACCCAAATAAACTTATCTGGGTTTAAACAGACTATAACCTCTCCCACTAGGATCAGCAAACCTACCAACAGGGAAAGTATCCTAGACCGGATACTAGTCAATAACCAACCCCCAAATGTACACAGCTGGGACTCTCCCTGATGACCTTAGTGATCGCCTACTAACCTATATCATAAAACACAATCCAGACACCCCCCACCAGACCGTATACAAAACATTTTGAAACAGGAAGAACTTCAACCCTATTAATATCCAAAATGGATGACAGTTGACTGGTCAAAACTAAAAAAATCTATCATTAGAAGAGGCCATAGCTTACTTTAACACTAAATTCCTAAGTATCCTTGATTCCCATGCTCCTGCACGTACTATAAAAACTAAATAAAATTCTGACCCATAGCTCACAAAGGATACCAAGTCAAAAATCAAAACTAGAAAGAGCCTGGGCCAGCCGGTGGCCAGCTAAAGCCTCGCTTGACCATTTAAAATACCGCCAATTCAGGAATGACACAAAAAAAAAACATTCTACTAGATAAAAAAATGCTACTATTAAACTCTTCTATATAAACACCAAAACAACCCTCAAAAGTTCTGGACAGGCTTAAATCAACTTCTTCATCCAGGACCTTCATCCACCCCAACCCCTGCAAACCTCACCCATAATTCCCCAGAGACAATAGCTGGCACCTATAATAACTTTTTCACTGAAACA